>NC_092390.1:35096806-35399836 GCF_030028105.1 Mobula birostris
AATGAAAAGCCTCATCCTGAGAGCAGATGCGGCGGAGACGGAGGAATTGCGAGAAGGGGATGGCGTTTTTGCAAGAGACAGGGTGAGAAGAGGAATAGTCCAGATAGCGGTGAGAGTCAGTAGGCTTATAGTAGACATCAGTGGATAAGCTGTCTCCAGAGACAGAGACAGAAAGATCTAGAAAGGGGAGGGAGGTGTCGGAAATGGACCAGGTAAACTTGAGGGCAGGGTGAAAGTTGGAGGCAAAGTTAATAAAGTCAACGAGTTCTGCATGCGTGCAGGAAGCAGCGCCAATGCAGTCGTCGATGTAGGGAAGGAAACCAGACCTAATCAGTTCCCCTCCACCACCACTCTGCTCCGTCTAGCAGAATTAGTCCTTACTCTTAATAATTTCTCCTTTGGCTCCTCCCACTTCCTCCAAACTAAAGGTGTAGCTATGGGCACCCGTATGGGTCCTAGCTATGCCTGCCTTTTTGTTGGCTTTGTGGAACAATCTATGTTCCGTGCCTATTCTGATATCTGTCCCCCACTTTTCCTTCCCTACATCGACGACTGCATTGGCGCTGCTTCCTGCACGCATGCAGAACTCGTTGACTTTATTAACTTTGCCTCCAACTTTCACCCTGCCCTCAAGTTTACCTGGTCCATTTCCGACACCTCCCTCCCCTTTCTAGATCTTTCTGTCTCTGTCTCTGGAGACAGCTTATCCACTGATGTCTACTATAAGCCTACTGACTCTCACAGCTATCTGGACTATTCCTCTTCTCACCCTGTCTCTTGCAAAAACGCCATCCCCTTCTCGCAATTCCTCCGTCTCCGCCGCATCTGCTCTCAGGATGAGGCTTTTCATTCTAGGACGAGGGAGATGTCTTCCTTTTTTAAAGAAAGGGGCTTCCCTTCCTCCACTATCAACTCTGCTCTTAAACGCATCTCCCCCATTTCACATACATCTGCTCTCACTCCATCCTCCCGCCACCCCACTAGGATTAGGGTTCCCCTGGTCCTCACCTACCACCCTACCAGCCTCCGGGTCCAAAATATTATTCTCCGTAACTTCCGCCACCTCCAACGGGATCCCACCACTAAGCACACCTTTCCCTCCCCCCCCCCCCGCATTCCGCAGGGATCGCTCTCTACGCAACTCCCTTGTCTATTCGCCCCCCCCATCCCTCCCCACTGATCTCCCTCCTGGCACTTACCTGTGTAAGCGGAACAAGTGCTACACATGCCCTTACACTTCCTCCCTTACCACCATTCAGGGCCCCAAACAGTCCTTCCAGGTGAGGCAACACTTCACCTGTGTGTCGGCTGGGGTGATATACTGCGTCCGGTGCTCCCGATGTGGCCTTTTATATATTGGCGAGACCCAACGCAGACTGGGAGACCGCTTTGCTGAACATCTACGCTCTGTCCGCCAGAGAAAGCAGGATCTCCCAGTGGCCACACATTTTAATTCCACATCCCATTCCCATTCTGACATGTCTATCCACGGCCTCCTCTACTGTAAAGATGAAGCCACACTCAGGTTGGAGGAACAACATCTTATATTCCGTCTGGGTAGCCTCCAACCTGATGGCATGAACATCGACTTCTCTAACTTCCGCTAATGCCCCACCTCCCCTTCGTACCCCATCTGTTACTTATTTTTATACACACATTCTTTCTCTCACTCTCCTTTTTCTCCCTCTGTCCCTCTGAATATACCCCTTGCCCATCCTCTGGGTTCCCCCCACCACCCTTGTCTTTCTTCCCGGACCTCCTATCCCATGATCCTCTCGTATCCCTTTTGCCAATCACCTGTCCAGCTCTTGGCTCCATCCCTCCCCCTCCTGTCTTCTCCTATCATTTTGGATCTCCCCCTCCCCCTCCAACTTTCAAATCCCTTACTCACTCTTCCTTCAGTTAGTCCTGACGAAGGGTCTCGGCCTGAAACGTCGACTGCACCGCTTCCTAGAGATGCTGCCTGGCCTGCTGTGTTCACCAGCAACTTTTATGTGTGTTGTTTGAATTTCCAGCATCTGCAGAATTCCTGTTGTATAGGTTAAGACATTATTCCTTGGAACGTAGAAAATTGAGAGATTTGATAAAAGTATATAAAATTATGAGGGGTACAGATAGATTTCAACAATCAAGAGAAATTTGGACAGGCACATAGATGGTAGGGGTATGGAGGTCTCTGGTCTTGGTGCAGGTCGATGGGAATAGACAGTTTAAAGGGTGCAATATGGACTAGATGGGCTGAAGGGTCCATTTCTGTGCTGCTTTCTGTGACTCTATAAGATTCTAGGGCAGGTAGCAAAAACTTCCCATACAATTGAGATTAAAGGGACATCATAAACAGTGATTAAGTGAAAGATGTAGAGATTATTAGGAAGGAAATTCCAGAGCATAGGAGCAAGGTAGCTGTTGGAACCTTTTCCAATGTTGAGTGATGAAAACCAAGGATGCATAAAGTTCCAGGATTGCAAGTACTTGAGAATGTTGGAGGTTGTAGTTTGGCAGCAGGTTCACATAGATCATTTATGCAGAAGGAAGCTCAGCTAAAAATCAAGAACAACATGCACCTGAAAATAATCTTCCAAGTCATCTGGACAATTAGCTCTCTATAAATGCTGCCACTAAGGCAGATTTTACCATACACTTGCAGTAAGTTCAATTTATAGTGGCCGAACTAAACTACCACAGGAAAATGAGGCATCTGTAGGAAATCCATGAAACATGACAACTCCACTGGAGGTCAGGATCAAACCCAAATCTCCGGTAATCCGAGGTAAGAGTTCTACTACATGTGCGGTTCCAGTACTGCCAGCATTTTCAATTTTTATTTCAGATTTCCTGACGTTGCAGCTTGGGATTTCAATCAATCTATTCATCTAGCAATGACATAAGCAAATTATGAATGAGATCAATAGCAGAGTGCAAAGCAATAAACAAAGAAACTCGCACTTTGATAGGGATATAAACTAGATCTCTTGATACACAAAGCTCATACAGTTAGGTTATACCACCTTCCTTTGATAAAGTGACCTAACCTGTATTACAGTAGTAATTTCTGCAAAGACCTTCACAGAATGCTTAACTGTTTATACCTATGACTGTGTGGCTAAGCTCAACTCCAATGCCATATTCAAGTCTGTTGACGACACCACTGTCGTTGGTCAAATCAAAGGTGATGACAGCATGTAGGAGGGAGACTGAAAATCTGACTGAGTGGTGCCACAACAACAACCTCTCACCCAATGTCAGCAAGACCAAGGATCTGATTAGCTGAACATTGACTTCAGGAGGAGGCAACCACAAGTCCATGAGCCAGTGCTCATCAGGGGATCAGAGGTGGAGAGGGTCAGCAACTTGAAATTCCTCAGTGTTATTATTTCAGAAGACCTATCCTTTTCCTGGCATGCAAGTGCAATCACAAAGAAGGCATGGTAGCCTCTCTACTTCCTTAGGAGTCTGGGAAGATTCAGCATGACATCTAAAATGTTGACAAATCTCTATGGATGTGTGGTGAAGAGTATATTGACTGGCTGCATCACAGCCTGGAATGGAAACACCAATGTTCTTGAACTGGAAATCCTACAAAAAGTAGTGGATATGGCTCAGTCTATCACAGGTAAAGCACTCTCCACCACTGGGCACACTTACATGGACCATTGTAGCAGGAAAGCATCATCCATCACCAGGGATCTTCTCTACCTACCCCACAACAGCCGCTCAAGTCATGCCCTCTTCTCACTGTTGCCATCACAAAGGTGGTACAGGAGCCTCTGGACTCACAGCACCAGGTTCAGGAACAGTTATTACCCCTCATCAGGCTCTAGAACCAAAGGGGATAACTTCACTCTACTTCACTTGCCCCATCATTGAAATGTTCCCACTATCTCTGGACTCACTTACAAGTACTTTCCATCTCATGATCTTGATATTTATTGCTATTTTTTATTTCTTTCTTTTTGTATCTGCACAGTTTGTTGTCTTTTGCACAGTGGTTATACACTTAGTAGGTGCAGACTCTCATTGATTCCATTATGGTTATTGGATTTATTGAGTATGCCCACAGGAAAATGAATCTCAGGGTTGTATATGGTGACATATATGTACTTTGATAATAAATTTACTTTCAACTTTGTCCCAGTTGAAAATTCTGTCCCAACAGTCAACAGGGAGTTGAGATGAACCTAAGTTCTTGTTTGTAGTGATAAGCCACTTTCTCCAACTCCAGTTTTCTGCTTCACAGCTTCATCTCCAGCACCAAATGTGCTGATAGATCACATCATCTTAGAAATACAGGCTACGTCCGCACTAGACTGGATCAATCCGTAACCAAAGCTTTCTCTCTTCGTTTTGATCCTCCGTCCATATTGAAACAGCGCTTTCCTCCCCTAAAAACGGAGCTTTTCAGAAACGCTCTCCAGGGTGAATAAATCTGAAAATGCCTAATATCCGGCGCAGTGTGTTTGGGGTAATCATGTGGAGCAGGCCTTTCCAGTCATGCATCCCCCACCCCCAGCAAACCCACAACCCTAAATAACTCTTAACCTCATTACAGGACAATTATCAATGACTAAGTAACCTATAGAAGCCTGGAGGCACACACTCAGCGATTCAGTAACAGCTTCTTCTCTGCCATACAATTTCTAAATGGACCCTGAATCCATGAACATAGCCTCACTACTTTTAATTTGTTTTTGCACTACTTATGTAACATATAGATAAATACTTATTGTAATTCAGTTCTTTTGTATATTTATCATGTATTGCATTGTACTGCTGCTGCAAAATTAACAAATTTCACGATCTATGCCGGTGATATTACACCTCATTTTGACACCTAGTACATCTTTAGACTGTGGGAGGAAATCAGAGCGCCCGGTGAAAGCCCACACATTCCACAGGTGCAGAAACTCCTTACAGAACAGCACCAGAACTGAACTCTGAAATGCCCTGAGTTGCAATAGGTCAGCAAGGCGATTCAGCTCCCTCCTAAAAATTCGCCCCATTTTGACCCTATGACACTATAGCTTCTTTACCATTCCTCCTCGGCAAAGATTGTCACTTCCAGTGTCAAAGAATCGAATGTAGGTCAATTTCATTGTAGAAGTACTGCAGCTGAATTTTCACCAATAACCAATGGCCCCAAATCCTATTCCTGCCCATTGCCCATACTCAAGATTGTCTTCATATATCTTTTCCTTATAAACCCCAATTCAGACCACAAAATTCATCTGTTCCCTCTGAATTTACCTTGTCATATTTCAATCCTCAATCCTTGCACGTAAAGTGTACAACTGTATGGCTGCCCTCCAGCTCCAAGATCGGCATCTGTAATAGCTGCAATTCAAATCCCTTCAATTGAACATACGTCCTTGGCAGGACCAAGAATGTTCTGCCCAGGCATGAAATACCAATGCGTGGTTCCTCCTCATCTTTCCCAACTTCCCGGCTGCATTTTAAGGCAAGCCCTCCATCCACATATCTCAAGGTTCACTGTACAGTTATTATCAAAGTATGTTTCCTGAGATTTGTCTTCTCCAGACAGCCATGAAACAAAGAAAACCATAGCGCCTCTCAAAGAAAAACATCAACACCCCCCAAAACACAAAAGGCAACAAAAACATCATACCCCCACCCCACACGCATAAAAACAAATCGGACAAACGGCAACAAGAATATCAACCCTCCCCCACACGCAGAAAGACATATCACACAAATTGCAACAAGAACATCAATCCTCCCTCACATGCATATAAACAAATTGCACAAATGCAAAAAGAAAGAACAGTTAAAAAACACAGAATACGAAACAAAACTGAAAGAATCCAAGTGAACTACAGTCCAATCCATAAATCGCAGACGCAGAACTTCAGTATCATCCTCTGACAGCACTGAGGGGGAGAGGGGGAGAGAGAGAGAGAGAGCGTTCGAACTCAGGGACCTTCCCTCGGGAGAAGCGAGCAAGAGACTGTCACATACATCCTCCTCTGGCAGAAGTGAGAGAGGGGCTGGTAGACGGCACTGAACACTCGTTCACCTTCCGCAATCGCCTCGATGTTTCAATCTTCCTTGGCACTTTAATCAGTGAAAGATGGAGTTGATCCTGGTCTCTGAACATCTAGGCCTCGAGGCAGCTCACCTCCTGGAATCTTCTCAGAGACAGCAAAGCGCCAGATCACTCAATTGATCTTCAAAATGCAATTCACAGGCTCCAACAGCACCAGAAACACATTTTAAAATTTTAAAAAAAGATATAAAAGAAGTGAAAGAAACAGTTTTGTTGACCATCTGAAAGATGTCACCCTAGATAGCATTGTTTGCTGGCACCATGTTGACCAGACTTTTCTTTTTGCAATTTGTTGTTTTTTGCACACTGGTTGCCCACCTTGTTGGTGCAGTCTTTCATTGATTCTATTATAGTTATTGTATTTACTGAGTATGCCTACAATAAAATAAATCTCAGGATTGTATATGCACTTTGATAATAAATTTACTTTGAACTTTGAAGTGATGCAAATGACCGAGTCAAACAGACAAAAAATCATAGGCAAAAACCAAAACTACAAAGTATGTAGCTAGCAACAGGAATTCTGCAGATGCTGGAAATTCAAGCAACACACAAAGTTGCTGGTGGACGCAGCAGGCCAAGCAGCATCTGTAGGAAGAGGTGCAGTCGACGTTTCAGGCCGAGACCCTTCGTTAGGACTAACTGAAGGAAGAGTGAGTAAGGGATTTGAAAGTTGGAGGGGGAGGGGGAGATCCAAAATGATAGAAGACAGGAGGGGGAGGGATAGAGCCAAGAGCTGGAAAGGTGATAGGCAAAAGGGGATACGAGAGGATCATGGGACAGGAGGTCCGGGAAGAAAGACAAGGGGGGGGGGGAGACCCAGAGGATGGGCAAGAGGTATATTCAGAGGGACAGAGGGAGAAAAAGAGTGAGAGAAAGAATGTGTGCATAAAAATAAGTAACAGATGGGGTATGAAGGGGAGGTGGGGCCTTAGCGGAAGTTAGAGAAGTCGATGTTCATGCCATCAGGTTGGAGGCTACCCAGACGGAATATAAGGTGTTGTTCCTCCAACCTGAGGGTGGCTTCATCTTTACAGTAGAGGAGGCCGTGGATAGACATGTCAGAATGGGAATGGGATGTGGAATAAAAATGTGTGGCCACTGGGAGATCCTGCTTTCTCTGGCGGACAGAGCGTAGGTGTTCAGCAAAGCGGTCTCCCAGTCTGCGTCGGGTCTCGCCAATATATAAAAGGCCACATCGGGAGCACCGGACGCAGTATATCATCCCAGTCGACTCACAGGTGAAGTGTTGCCTTACCTGGAAGGACTGTTTGGAGTCCTGAATGGTGGTAAGGGAGGAAGTGTAAGGGCATGTGTAGCACTTGTTCCGCTTACAAGGATAAGTGCCAGGAGGGAGATCAGTGGGGAGGGATGGGAGGTATGTAGCTGACAGTTTAATGCAATACATAGGAGAGTGCTATCCCATCAAATATGCTATATATATATATAATTTTATATAAATGTTTACATGAAGCTTCTTAAGATTGTTCAAGAAGTTTTCTTAAAATGGCTCGCTAGTCTAGCAGAAAAGAAGAAAAAGAGCTGTGGGAAAAAAACTGAAGCCAGTAAAAAGGGAGAGAATTCAAGTTAGAGAAATAACAAAAAGTTGGAGAGATCACAATACAAAGAGTAACAAATCACATAGGCTCAAAGGTTGTTGCAAAATGTATGTTAAGCATAAAAGCACCAGAACAGCAATACATCAACCAATTTGCACAACCTGAATCACTACCTCAGTAGAACAATACTAGGACCACTTTACACTCAACAGATTTTGTTTTTGTTCAAATTATGTTACTTCTTGAAAAGAGCTGGGTGTAATTTAAGCTTTTCTGATGCTACATGTTTGTGATGCTGTTGCTGGTAAGATTTTCACAGAACCTATACATGTATGTACATATGACAATTAGTTTGACAAAAATTGTGAAAAATTGTCACTGGGGCTAGAAGAGGAAGTTCTCTCGTAAGAATTCTGCCCTCGTTTGTTCACAGCTGAAGAACTAACATGAGGGAGTTAGTAGCAAAAGAGAAAAAATAATCACTGATGTGATCAACAATAAACAAGCTACACAACATTCAAGGGAGATAGAAATACTGATGAACAAACAGAATTATAGTAGAAAATAACATCAGAAGGGGTGATCCAGCAGTGTAAATATCATGATCAGAATCAAAAAGAGGATACGAGCCCATTGTGGGAATTGCCTGCATGCATTTTATTAGTACTGACTTCCTGGAGGATGGATTTCAGCCATTGGCCCTCTGCTGAGGATATCATTTGTACTCAAGACCTTGTGCATTGGACATTTGTAACACTAAAAATGCATCTTTCTTTCCAAGCCACACTCAGGATTATGAGGAATTGTGCAGGATGGAGGAGGACAAAATATGTGTAAGCTGTGGGATGCGGTGGGAGGGTTTGGGATGTTGAAGGGAAAGTGAATGAAAGGATCAGCTTTAGTTTTACATTGCACACCAGTTGAGAGGAGGAGGGAGATGTGGAAAGAAAATAATCCAATATTAACACCAGGACAGGCGGATTCAGTGCATGAGACATAATCGGAGAGGTTGACAGATCAGGGTTTGGAATCTATCAATCGCAGGATTGGGCACTCAGTATGGCTTGGGTTTGAAAGTGGAGTCAGGGTTGGCTGAAGGATGACAACAAGTAATTATCAGGCACGTGACAATTAAACCGAACTGTCAAAGAATGACAGGTAGCTCTGGGACTACATGGCCCACGTTCCTCCTCAAAGCTCCAAAAAGTCCTGTGTAAGAAATGATGCCGTCACATGGAGACCTAACGCAGAAACAGCATCTAGGGGTTCCAGGGCATCTTAAACCCAGCAGAATACCCTCTCACATTTCCAGGGTGACTAGAAACAATCTGGAAATAATTATCACCATATTCGAGTTTGTAAAACAAAAGGGTTAAAAGAGTAAGGAAAGGCAAAGTCACATTTTAAATTTAATAAAACAAACAAAGGTTTCAAAGGTTTGAGCTCAGCCCTGGGCTGAGCTGTTAATGTGTAAACCTAGGGACAAAGATTATGTATTGAAAATGTTGGTACAATAAAACACACATACACAAATAAAGGCAATGTACATATAGTTAGTCTTCTGCCATGGTTGACAAATACAGGAGAGATAGCATCATGCCACATGAAAAGGCTAACACAAAAACTCCAGGAGGCTGTGACAGCAATGTTTCAATGTTAAGGTAACAAAAGAATATGGAAAAAGTGACATTTAAAAAATTTAGAGTCAACCTGCGTAGCACCTTTGAGCGTCCTATGGACTCGGACCCCAAGATCCCTCCGATCCTCCACACTGCCAAGAGTCTTACCATTAATACTATATTTGGCCATCATATTTTACCTACCAAAATGAACCACCTCACACTATCTGGGTTGAACTCCATCTGCCACTTCTCAGCCCAGTTTTGCATCCTATCAATGTCCCGCTGTAACCGCTGACAGCCCTCCACACTATCTACAACATCCCCAACCTTTGTGTCATCAGCAAATTTAATAACCCATCCCTCCACTCCCTCCATCCTTTCTGAAACATCTAAAGCCTGGCATTTGAAGTAACCATTCCTGCCCCCAAGCCATCCAAGTCTCTGTAATGGCCACAACACCATAGCTCCAAGTACTGATCCACGCTCTGAGCACATCTGCTTTGCTCATGATACTCCTTGCATTAAAATAGACAAATCTCAAATCATTGGTCTGAGTGCATTCCTTCTCTATCACCTGCCTATCCTCTCTCTCGCACTGTCTCCAAGCTTTCTCTGTTTGTGAGCCAACCGCCCCTTCCTCTGTCTCTTCAGTTTGGTTGTTGAAACTCTCCCCAATAGCCTTAGCAAACCTCCCTGCCAGGATATTGGTCCCCCTCGGATTCAACCCATCCTTTTTGTACAGGTCACGCTTGTTCCAAAAGAGGTCCTAATGATCCAGAAATCTAAATCCCTGCCCCCGCTCCAATCCCTAGCCACACATTTATCCTCTACCTCATTCTATTCCTATACTCAATGTCACGTGGCACAGGCAGTAATCCTGAGATTACTACCTTTGAGGTCCTGCTTCTCAACTTCCTTCCTAACTCCCTGTAGTCTGTTTTCAGGACCTTTTCCTACTTATGTCGTTGGTACCAATATGTACCACGACTTCTGGCTGTTCTCCTTCCCACTTCAGGATATCGTGGACACGATCAGAAACATCCCGGACCCTGGCACCTGAGAGGCAAACTACCATCCGCGTTTCTTTCCTGTGTCCACAGAATCGCCTGTCTGACCCCCTAACTATAGAGTCCCCTATCACTGCTATCTTCTTCCTTTCCCTACCCTTCTAAGCCACAGGGCCAGACTCTGTGCCAGAGGCACAGCCACTGTTGCTTCCCCCAAGTAGGCCGCCCCCCCCCCACCCCCAAGAGTACTCAAACAGTACTTATTGTTAAGGGGGACAGCCACAAGGGTACTCTCTAGTATCTGACTCTTGCCCTTTTCTCTCCTGACTGTTACCCACTTATCTGTCTCCCGAGGCAAATAAATTACGATGCAAATAAACTGTGTTCACTTTCATCTTAATTTGTTGATGAAAAATAAGAAAATAAAATGTACTCAATTAAGGCAAATTTGGGAAGGATAATAATCAACCATAGGTACTTATTTAATGAAAACTTTTAATCCATGATTGCATTAGCAGAGGATAACACTACAACATAGAAAAGGGAAGGAATGTATCTGATATGCCAAATTAACCAGATCTTGATAAAAAATACAGGGACTTTTGGTTTGCTCTAAATGTAATGAAAAACAAGAAAACAAAAGCTGCTTCACATGCATGGCATAAACTCAACATTTTTCAGGGGTTCACAACTTTTTTTTAATGCCATGGACCCTGACCATTAATGGACCCCAGGTTGGGAACCCCTGCCTAGATTCAGGAATGGTGCCACTGAATTGGAAATTTTCATACATTGCTTCATTGTTTCATAAGGCAGGAAGTGACTTGACGAAATAAACTCCACACCCCACCCATCTGATTAACATCAGTTTTAGGACTACTGAAATAGAAATGGGTGATGGTGTGATTTAGTGTCATTGTGGAAAGCAGCTCATACAATCATGTAAATCAATCATACTTGTACTAAATTTGGAAGCACTGTGAATTATGCAAACAAGAGCAAAAGGAACGCAACATTAAATGAATGGACAAAACTATGTCAGATGGAGTTTGAAAAATGAAAGGGAACTATTTAGATCCAGATTTCAAATTTATTTATCATATGTTCATCAAAACATAGCGAAATAAATGTGCTTTTTGCATTAACACCAAATAAACCCAAGGATGTGCTCGTGGCAGCCCACAAGTGTCGTCACACATTCCAGTGCTAACACAGCACGACCATAATGCTTGGCAGAACACAACAAGCAACAACAGTAAAGCAAGACCCCACTCATCCCTCCCACTCATACGTATACAAAGTCCACCAACCCCAGGGCTTCAGTCACCAGCCTCCAATAGACTTGGGCTCACAGACTTTGGGCCTTTGAGCTCCCCAGCAAACTTTGAGACTCATATACTCTGGGCAATGGCCAACAGGTCAAGACTTCCAAAATTCGGATCAATCTTCGGTGCCGACCCCAGGACTCGCAGATGATGACCCGAATTTCAAGCCTTGAAAGAGTCGCTGTTTCGCATAACTGGGGGGATGGGCATTGGCCCTCGTGCCTCTTGCCCACACAAAACTCTGATCTTGGAACCTGCTAACAACTTACTAACCCAGGAGAACCCAGGTGGGGGTGGGGGGTGGGGGGGGTGTAACCAGCCATCGCTCTTGGCAGTCCGCCAGTTTGACATCCAACCTCAGCTATCTTCCATCACACATTCACAGTTGGCTTTTAAATGCAGAGCAGAGACCTGGACTCCAGCCTGGCCTTCAATTCCTGCACATCACTGTCTTTAAACCCTAACTTGACACCCAGCTCCCTTCTCCGTCCCCAAACCCATCCTTATGAACCTAAAAACAACTAAGTTTGAGCCACAACCTCAATAGAGATCACAGTTTGGCACCATCTTGACATAAAAATCTAGGACAGAAAATCAATCATAGTTTATTAACAGTGAGGAACTAGAGGGTAAGAAGCAACTTAGCAAATACACAAATACAAAGAACACAGTACAATGTACAACAAGAAAATCTAATCAAGTTTTAGTGTTTATCATGGAGCAACTGTAAATAAAACTTTAATATTCAGCTTGATACAAATCCCAGCTGCAGGACTGCAGTTAGCTACTGCACATCAGATAGAATGCCATTGTTCTACATGGGGTGAAATGCAACCCTCTGCAATGAAACTCAACCTCACGGGTCGCATTATGAACACATGCTGCATGCACTGAAAAGTACAAAAACTGCAGATGTTTGGAAATCTGAAATAAAAGTAGAAATGGTTGAAAATGTTCAGTAGGTTAGCATCTGTGGAGTAACTGGCAGAGCTCATTTCTCGTTTTGATGTGAAAGCCCATTAAAATGAAAGGTGAAAAACAAGTAAATTTCAAGTTGCAAAAAAGGAGTCAGATAGGGAGATGCCTGTAATAAAGTGGAGATCAAGGCTCTACAGAAGTCAAACAACTTTGATGTGTGTTGCTTGAATTTCCAGCTTCTGCAGAATTCCTGTTGCCTATAGAAGTCAAAGTGTTTTTTGGTCTTATTCAAAGTAAATGTACCATCAAAGTACATATATGTTACCATATACTACCCCGAGGTTTATTTTATTTTAGGCATTAACAGGAGAGGGAAAAAATGAACTATAACAGAACTTACAAAAAACTATACATAAACAAAGTCTTACAAATAACCAATGTGCAAAAGACGTACGGTGCAAGTAAAAAAAAGACCGAGAACATGAGTTGTAAAGTTAAACCTTAAAATTAGTTCAGATTGGTGGTGATTGAAATTATCAGTGCTGGTTCAGGAACTTGATGGTTGTCGGGTAATAACTGTTTCTGAACTTGCTGGTGTGGGATCCAAGGCTTAATGAATGAGGACAACTAGAAAGAGAAAAACAAAAGAGCACACTAGAACTGCGAGACGTAGAATCCTGCAGATGTCAGAAACGTAAAACAAAAGAGAATACTAGAAATAACAGATCAGGCAGCATCCATAGAGAGAGAGAGAGAGAGAGAAATAGAGTTAACATCACTGGCATTACCTTTGGCCAGTTTCAACATAAACTGTAAAACCTTACATAAACTTCAGTTATATCCTTGAGTTTAAAAATGTAGAGGGATTTAACCAAGGAAACTAACCACTCCAGATCAAGTACAAAAACTTAAAATTTCAAAGAAAGCTCAAAGTGAGGGTTCAGGAGCAAAACGGGGAAATTTTGACTAAATATAAATCAGAGGGAAAAAAAATTCTTGCAGATGCCAGAAATCTGAAATAAAAAAGTGTTTAAAATTTTCAGCAGATCAGGCAGCATCTGTGAAAAGTGAACTGCAATTAATATTCCAGGTTGAAGATTTTCCAGGAGTTTTGTTGATTAATTACCAAGCTGTAAGGTTAATTCTTCTTCTCTCCCTCTCCACACATTGCCTGCCAAAATGAGTGTTTCCAGCACTTTGTTGTTATTTTTAATTCAATGCTTGGTGGAAATCCAAAAGACCCTGGATAGAGCTAATCGAAAAGTTCATGACTGAGATCAATAACGCCATTCACCAATGAAGCTTTAAGAGATAAGCAATGGAAATGGAGGGTTTTGGACCATGTGTAGACAGAAGGGATTAACTTAATTAGGTGTCATTAGTTCAGCACATCATGGGCCAAATGGTCTGTTCCCATCCTATGATGTCCTGTATTCTTTAGTCCCATGTACTGTCTCAGTTCCCTGTAAACCCCCGGTTATTCTTTCCCATAGTCCGATTTAACTCCCTCTGATTCCTTCTACCACTTGACCATACAAAGAGTAACTTACAATAACCATGCAAGTGTAATTTACAGCTGCCTATCAACTTATGAGCACACCAGAGTATTCGACCAAAGTCTGCAAAGTCACAATAGATCAACTCCATGCAGAGAACACTCGAAGCCAGGATTGGACCTGGGCTCTTGGATCTGTGATGGAGCTGCTCTATCTCACGTGCCTCTATTTACATTTGAAATCTAGCGCCACTAGTAACATATTCCAGGCAACTACCACTGTCCGTGTTTAAATAAAACCTGTCCTACACATCTGAGCTGCCTCTTCCAATTCTATTCCCCTTCTATTATCACATACAAATTTGAATATTCACACTCATAAATTAGAATCAGTAACAGCTCAACAAGCAATCCTGAGGAAAAGCACTCAATACTTGAGCACCATCACACCTTGCTCCCTGATGTCAAATACCCAATTATTTTCTGCCCTTCTGCTGTTACTGCCCATTCCCAAGAATCACCTCGAATCCTCATGGCTTTGAGATTAAATCAGAAACTTTGTGTGGAAGTTTATCAAGTGCTGCCAAACAACTTGAGTCTCACCTTGAAAGCATTACACGCTTGGCTTGCAACAGCGTAGATCAGGCATAATCTTCTTCCCCTTAAGGTAATCAAATAAAATAACAAGTCTCCCAGCCCAAATGACCGATACTAGTATTCACAGCCTGCTTCATTTCAGCCCATCTGCAGAACTTTGCATGTTTATCTGGCTTGCCCTTAAGTCAAGACTGTTATTTCTCTTCACTATTCCTTGAGGTAGCGAGCTCATCACTCATTGTTCCCCTGATAAGTGAAGAAATCTGTTCTACATCTATAATCATTAAACCCCACTCATAATTCTAAAAGTCTCCCATTAACTCACTCCTCAGCCTTTCCTCTTTTTAAAATAAAATTACAGCAGGCTACAACCCACAGATCTGGTGTAATCCTTGAAGATATTTTTAAATGCTTCCATATACTTTATTATAATTAGGAAACCAGAAGTTGACATACAATCGAAATGAAGTTTAACATGGTCTCTCTGCTTTCTATTCTCTCCCTGACTTTCAGTATCCAGGGTCTGGGTGTAACATCTCATCTGGAAATATTCCAAGTGTGTCAACAGTACAAAGATTTTGATTCAATATTGTTTATTGTCATTCCTCAGAACTCGAGTGAAAGGAGAACAAAATGATTGCTATTCCGGTTCTGATGCAGCAGATACATAATTTTTAAAAATCACAATAAGCATAACCAGCACAAAGTACATGTAACTGAATGACTGAATTATGAAGAGACCGCTTGGGTACTTGTTTTATAGATACTGTAAAGCTGTCCCAGTGCGTCCTTAGCATTAACGCTTGGTGAGGTAGGCATCAGGTAAAGTGGCTGGTATTTAATTGTAAGGTGTTCAATTGTCACACACTGCTAACTACAGAAGAGTTGAGCACCAACCTTTGTCAATCTGTGTCACTCAACTACAGTCAGGGCATGTAATTTTGAGTAACTCGGCACAAGTTATCACAAATTCTGTTACTAATAGCACTGATTGCTGGTCAACTGCTGATTCTGCTTGTATATTTCAATCTTATGAAAATGTTTCCTGAAGGCTTTTCTGCCACTATCAAATGTCCTGCCAGAGCTTCTTATGCCCACATTAGAATCATAAAAGTGTGAAGAATAAAATGCCTGTATCCTTTCATTCTAAGAATGATCCACTTCCACCCATACCTCTTTTCCCCGCAAGTATTCCTACCCTATTCCCATAATAAAAGTTACAGTCACAGTCATTTCAGTTCAATGCTATTTAAAATATCTGCAATGTTCCAACAAGAATATTACTTACATGGCTTTTTTGCTCCTTTCAGCTTCATTACGATGACTAATGTTATCAGCCACAAGGCTTAATAACCTTAAGTCACTTTGCTAGATCCTTTTCTCAAAGAACGCCTCAAAGCAGATGTGTTCCAATATAAATTCAGGTCAGAAATTCGTTCTAAATCAGGAAGTGTATACTTAGACAGAATTTACAAATAACTTGCAATAAAAGGTACAAAAAGGACCAGAAACCTGTTCTTGTACCTCGGCAGGGATCAAGTTACCTCTCCCCGGTGTCAGTGGGTGTACTTTACATGAAGTGGTTTTATTGGCCACTGCTCACAGCTCACAAAGTCGCTAGTGATTATTTGCAACAGACCAGAACCTCCTGAGAGATTCACCCAATCAGACAAAACAGCACCATAGGCAGATTCAGCATTAAAGGAACACAGCACTTTCAGTCAACACTGATCCCATCACAGCAGAGAACTCAAGCAAAGAAGTGGTGTATCATAATTCTAGATTATATATCAAGAGTTAACAGCTTTTTCCAACTTTTGTTTATACAAATCTACTCTTGTAGGATTAGATTAAGTGATGGTGACATAATTCTGAAAATGAAATAAATAACTCTGACATCTGCACACAGCCTGAATTGTTTCATTACACAAAAATTCACCAATATCAAGCATAATATGCCACACTGCAAATATCTGTGCCATTATACGTATCATGTGTGGGCATGAGGCCAAGTGGTTAAGGCATTTGACTAGCGATCTGAAGGTCGTGAGTTCGAGCCCCAGCCGAGGCAGCGTGTTGTGTCTTTGAACAAGGCACTTAATCACACAGTGCTCTGCGACGACACTGGTGCCAAGCTGTATGGGTCCTAATGCCCTTCCCTTGGACAACATCAGTGTCGTGGAGAGGGGAGACTTGCAGCACGGGCAACTGCCAGTCTTCCATACAACCTTGTCCAGGCCTGCGCCCTAGAGAGTGAAGACTTTCCAGACGCAGATCCATGGTCTCACAAGACTAACGGATGCCTTTATTTTATTTATTTATACGTATCAGGAACATATCCCCATATGGTTATACATAACTACTCTCCAACCCCATTTTACACTACATCATCATTATGACGTGGGCAATCATGGTCCCCACAACCATGACTGTTCTTGACAAATTTTTCTACAGAAGTGGTGTGCCATTGCCTTCTTCTAGGCAGTGTCTTTTACTCTACAGGCAACTCAAATGCCACCATGCTGCTCAAATTTGCACAGCTGCACATAAATCTGAGTAGTCAACATTTCACATGGCCCCCTCAGGCCACACACCTGCTTTTGCAAATACCTGTACCCCATTCTTCGCGTGTAATTACACATGTATGCACACACTCACAATGAGCATTTACAGAAATGTGCAAAAGTCTTAGGCACCCTAGATTTTTTTAAATATGGTTTTAGACGGTATGACCTCCACAGAACATTGATCTCAACATCATTGATGCTGTCTGGGCCTACCTGGAGAGACAAGCAAATGAGTGAGACAGCTGAAGTCTGCAGAAGAACTATGGCAAGTTCTCCAAGATGTTTGGAGCAACCTACCAGCTGATTTTCTTATACAACTGCATGGCAATGTAACTAAGAGAACTGATGCAGTTTTAAAAGCAAAGGGTATTGATTTGATGGCCACCCATTTCAATTCTACTTCCCATTCTGACATGCCAGTCCATGGCCTCCTCTACTGCCACAACGAGGCCACACTCAACTCGGAGGATCACCACCTTATATTCCGACAGGGTAGCCTCCAATCTGATGGCATGAACTTCGATTTCTCGAACTTCTGGTAATTGCCCCCTCCCTCACTACTTTCCATTCCTTTTTCCCTCTCTCACCTTACCTCCCTTTGGTGCTCCTCACCCTTCCCTTCTTCCATGGTCTGTCCTCTCCTATCAGATTTCCCTTTCTCTAGCTTTTTATCTCTTTCACCAATCCACTTCCCAGCTCTTTACTTCACCCCCCCCCATCTCCTGGTTTCACCTATCACCTACAATCTTGCACTTCTTCCTCTCCTCCCCCCACCTCCCTATCCCGACTTCTCTATCTTTCCAGTCCCATTGAAGGGTCTCGGCCCGAAAAGTCAACTGTTTACTTTTCTGCATAGATGCTTCCTGGTCTGCTGAGTTCCTTCAGCATTTTGTGTGTGTTGCTTTGGATTTCCAGTATCTGCAGATTTTCTCGTGTTATTGATTTGATTTAATTTTTTTTCTGTTTACTGCTCTTTGATTTGATTTCTTTTTTAACCGTTTACTACTCTATATAGTAATTTTTTTGTTATTTAGAAGCCTTTCATTTCATTATTTTTGAAAGCATCTTCACTTTATAGTATTTTTACGTGGCTAAGACTTCTGCACAGTACTGTAGTAATTTTACGTATTGTACTGTACTGCTGCCATATATAAAAAAAATTCATGACCTACGTGAGTGATGATAAACCCAATTCTGCTATGGGTCTCTATTGTGGGATGGAAGAGGGGAGGGAGTCAGAAGCACTAGAGAGACATTCTATAATGATCAATAAATTAATTTGCTTGTGAATAAACTAATGACCTTACCTGGTGACTCAGGGCAGGGTGTGTCTGCACACATCACCTCTGCCCAGACACTCCTTCTCTGCCATCTGTCCCACACCCCTTCCATTCCCAACATCCTTTTCTTCTGCCTGATTTACAAACTCGCTCTGCATGCTATATTGAAAAATATAGTACAGTGCTTTCAAAAATCTTAAGCACTCTAGCTATATGTGTGCCTACAACTTTTACATAGTACTGTATATTTACATATAAATGCATCATTATGCAAATACACAATTACAATCAAAGACAAGATTGTCTGCATACCTCTGCTTGTACTGACAAGCATTCATATTCACCTGCACAAGTGTAAATGCACTGACATAAAACCACATCCACCTGCATTTGCGCAACCACAATGTGCTTTCGCTGGCATGTGTGTGTATCTGCCTAAACAAGTGTACTTACATTGGCATACAACCACATCCACCTGCACATCTACACTTGGGACTGACATGCCCATCTATCTGACCATGTACATTTGCACATCTGTACTTGCACAGGTTCACATATCCACTGGCACAACTATATTTGAATTCACAGGTACATACATCTCTTTACACACCAGCATTTCCATCCATATGCAGTTTTACATCAGTATACATTAAAATGTACACCTGTATTTATATCCATATGTGCACATCTATGTTTGGATCCAAGTGTATATTTACCTATACATCAGACTTTGCAGCATATGCATATTTGGCTGAACATCTACATTTGCAATCACGCGCATAATCAGCTTGTTACAATACACTATCAGCTAATGATGTATTCACACGATACAGATCTGAACCCGATACTCATCTCCCATTGTAGACATCTACATCATCGCTAATTCACTCTCCAACCCTCTACACTTTCGCCCCACAGTGTATCCTTAGGCTTAGCACATCTGCAGTATTCCACGTGTGCTCAGCTCACAAATGACCACTTCTGCACAATATTCTCACTCTCCATACACACCTGTACCCGTGCAACACACAGGTAGAGATGTACACACCGCACCACGTGCCCACCTCACGCTGCACACATCTGTACGTCACGTCACGCCGTGCACACCTGTACCCGACCGCATCTCATTCATCAGCTTCACACATCGGCATTGTCTCCGCACACGCGGGCCCATTCCCCGCAGTTACACACCCACACACCCCTTCCCTCCTCCCTGTCACTTACGCGGTCTGTTCCTCCTGCCGGAATCCAGCCTCCTCCGGATGCGACATTTCTTTGCGGGGGAGCCGTGCTCCTGCTCCGAGCTGCTGCTGTCGGTTCTGGGGTGGAAGCCGTTCTGCAGCCCGTTGGCGCACGGCTCGGCCGGGGCGCCGCTCGCGGTGGCCCGGGACTGAGCTCGGGCTTTGCTCTCCATTGCGCTCGGCTCGGCTCGGCTCAGCTCCGCGCCCCCGCCGCTCGCGTTCCGAGGTCACTCATGGTCATTCTGCGGCTCTGGCTTCCCCTGCGCCGACGTCATCGCCGGCTGCGCTTGCGCACTGCCCGCCCTCCCCTTGCTCAATCCCTCGGCAATCACTCCTCGCACACCTTTTTCCATGTCTCCTTTACACCAATCTCCACCTTCCTTGACGCCTCTCAACTTTCTTACTCCTTCAGTACTTAGAGGTCCCCGTTAGTAGAATAGAAGATCCTCCTGAGCTGCCAATCAATGAGATAATGAGTCAACTGTTTTGCCTCTTTACCATATCACCAAGAAAAAGAAAAGGAAACTTTAGTATCAGTTGCCATTTACAGAAATTCCAATAGAACATAAGAAACCAAAGGAGGATTTGGTGAAACACTTTAATGAGATGTCCTCTCATTTTATAGCTGAATGGTATGGGTCAACTTTACTCAATCTCCACTCATAACTGTGTTCATGTTAACTCTGCTTTTCTCTGTACAGAGCAGTTTCCGTGAGCCATTTGGCCTATTCCTATTCCCGTTTTGATGGTTTTATGTTCTGCATTAAAGTACAAAATGATGGGACAAATTGCATTGGAGCAACTATGGCAAATAGAGTTCACTACACACAAATCTAAAGTTAACTCTCCCAAGTCTAAAATGATGGAGACAAATGGTGAAGAAGTTTAAAGCGGTGGAGATGCAAATATATAGGTCATGGACAGGTGCAAACATATAACTGCAAAGATAAATGGAATTCTATAACTAGGAGACCACAGTTCCAGGGGATAGAATTTACGGAATAACCCTGGTCACTTCACTCCTGGAATAGATTAGATTAGATTCAACTTTATTGTCATTGTGCCAAGTACAGATACAAAGCCAACGAAATGCATTTAGCATCTGACCAGAAACGCAAAGAATAGTGTTACTTACAAGATAACTGCGAATAAAAAAAATGCTACAGCACACAAATATAAAAGTACTGAGACAGTACAATACAGACAATACAATACAATACTGCTTAGCACTGTGATGAGAGGTACAGCAGTGTCACAGCCTCAGGGAAGAAGCTCTTCCTGTGCCTGCTGGTGCGGGAGCAGAGGCTCCTCTAGCGCCTACCGGATGGGAGAAGAGTAAAAAGTCCATGGTTAGGGTGAGATGCATCCCTGATAATGCTTTTCATCCTGCCCAGGCAGCGTTTATGGTAGATGTTCTCAATGGTGGGCAATTGGGTATACTGTGGAGTTTGCAGAATTCATTTGGAAGCACATTTTAGCTTTAGAAGGATTACAGCATTGATTTAACAGAATGATATCTAGTCTTCAACATTTCAAGTCAAAGTTCCACAAATTATGGATGTATTCATTGGTCAAAGAGTGACTTGATGAGAAAAAAAATATACTATAGGGAAAATATGATTAATGGGCCTTTTCTGTTGGCCAGAAGGCTTTGATTGAGAGAATATTGTGTAAAATTTAATGCCAGACCTATCACATGATGTTAGCTAACCTTCACTATAAATGTGGAACTTTCAACCCCAAATGGCAGTTGATGACAGGTCAGCTATTAATTTTATTTCTAAGACTGATAAATTATTGTTTATCAAATGTAGAAAGGCACATGGGGAAATGGCAGGTGCATGACATCAGGTATCAGCCATGATCTCACCAAATGACAGAAATGTTTCAAGACACTGTGTCTACATTTCCATAATTGATGCCATCAATGGTCTACATTAATACAAGTTGTTTAGAGTGCCTATTTGGTTCATGAAGAGCTTGCTTTGAATTTAGTTAAATGGAAACAGGATACTCGGTATTATTTTAAAAGACAAAAGTTATTGCACTGTGGAGTAGAACTGGTAAAGCTCAAAAAATTAAAAACGTGTATGTACTAGCTGCTGAAGAGGATGAGGAATTAGTCAAAACAATAGTATATGAGGGGGAAATGAGGAAAAATATAAATAAAGAACTATTGGAAAAACTGTCATCACTTGAAGTAGACAAATTGCTGAGTCCAGATAAGACAGAATCTAATTTTCTAGAAATAAGGTCAGAATGTCTGCTATCTGACGCTGATTATGTTTTATTTGTACTTATATCTTTTTTTCACAGATTTGTTTCTTCATTGCCCAAAATAATTCTGCCCAAAGAAATAGGTTCTGTGTGCGCATTGTCTGAATCTTCGTGCCTGTGATGCAGCTGTGTTATTAATTGTATCTGACCACAACATACCTGTGGATATGACTAGAAATCTGACTTAACTATCTGCAAATTCTCATAGGAAGTACTGCTGCACAAATCTCAGAAGAGGATGGACAGTGGCTACAGGGTTAATATGCAATAAATAAGTGTTACACTACTTCATAAAGTGAGCCCATGGAACCTAGACAAAGCACAGTCTTCAATTCTGTACGCCACACTTTAGGAAGAATGTTAAGAGAGGCTTCGGTGCTTACTCAAAAGATCCTTGGTGATGGATCAGTTGTTGTTACATCAGAGAAAATTATTAAAAGTTTACAGCCATGAGATGTGTACATAGGGAAAAAAATGAAGAACTGTTTCCAATCACTGAAGGATTAATAAAGTAAAGGTACAGATATAAGGTAAACACAAGTGATTCTGCAAACGCTGAAAATCCACAACAAAATGCTGGAGGAAGTCAGCAGGTCAAGCAGCATCTATGCAAAGGAATAAACAGCTGGCCATCTACTCTCAACCCTTGAACCAGAGGGGATAACTTCAGTCAACTTCACTTTCTCCATCATTGAAATTCACAACCTTCTCACTTTCAAGGATTCTTTGTTTCGTGATCTCGATATTTATTGCTTATTTATTTATTATTATTTTTTTATTGTATTTGCACAGTTTGTTGTCCTTTGCACACTAGCTGTCCATGCTGTTCAGTGTGGTCTTCCACTGATTCTGTTATGATTATTGGATTTATTGAGCATGCTTGCATGAAAACAAAACTCAGGGTTGCATATGGTGATATACATGTATTTTGATAACAAATTTTCTTTGAACTTCGAACATGCCATTCTTTTTGCACTAGTTTTTGAAGATATCTGGGTTATTTTAAGCACAAGAGATATTATAGGTGGTAGAAATCGAGAGTAAAACACACAAAAGGTCAGCAGGTCAGGCAGCATTTATGGAAAGGAATAAGGTGTCAACATTTCGGGCTGAGACCCTTTATCAGGGAAAAGAAGGGGGAAGAAGCCAGAATAAGTAGGTGGGGGAAGGGAAGCAATTGGAAGGTGGAAGGTGAAAGGTGAAGCCAGGTGAAGGTGGGTGGGAGAGGATGGAATGATGTGAGTAGCTGAGAAGTGATAGGTGGAATCAGCAAAGATCCAGATAAATAATGGATTATTAAAAAAAATGTTTAAAAGTTGCAAAGTATAAAACATCTTTTGTAAGTAATTTGATGGTTATTATTCTGAGCCTACATAATTTTTTTTAGTTGTTTGTTTGGCACCAGTCCAAGACAAAAACCAAAGAATTTTTATGAAAATGCATGATCATATGAGGTCAAGTCAGCAGTAGAAGCATCTTATAAATGTCATGTCTAGTCACAACTTATCATTTTACTAATGACAGTAATTATTACTTTGGGGTAAAATCCCCTAATCTTTCCCTTGCAGGTTATAGTTCCTTCAGTAAGCTGACAGATACTGTAAATGGACTGCATTTACAATGCATCAGAGGACAAGGAATATATTAGATTCTGTTCCTGTCCACTGCACTTTGATTGATCTGAGTTGGACCAATGGTCAGGAGTTACATAAGATTTTTGGATCATTGGTCTCTCTTCCAGGGAAGGTGGGACCCGTACAGAAGGGATGGTTTGCACCTGGACGAGAGGGGGACTAATATCCTAGCGGGAAGGTTTGTTAATGCTGCACGGTGGGGTTTTAAATTGGAGTTGCAGGGGGACGGGAACCAGAGTGCCAGAACAGTTATTTGATGGGTTGAGGAGGCAGATGTTCGTGAGACTTCAGACAGAATTAGAAATCAAAAGGTTGACCATGCTGCAACTAATGTCCTGAGCTACCTACGTTTAACTGCAAGAAGTATTGTAGAAAAGGCAGATAATAGTGCTGAAGATGAGATGGCTGGTTTTCAGACAGAGGTAGTGTGTAGTGAGGAGAGGCTGTTGATCAGGTGAGGTTGCGGTAAGCAGCATGAGTTGCAATGTAAATGGCGGACAAAATCAAAACGGGTGAAAACAGGACTGAAGCTGTTGTATCTGAATGTGCACGGTATATGGAATAAGGTAGATGAACTTGCAATTCGGAAGGCACAGGATGTATACATCCCAAAGAAGGAAGAAGTATGCTAAAGGAAAGATAAATCAACCATGGCTAACAAGAGAAGGCAAAGTCAATATTAAAGCCATGGAGAGGGCCTATAATAGAGCAAAATTTCATGGGAAGTGAGGGGATTGGGAAGCTTTTACAAACCAACTGAAGACAACTAAAAAGTCATTAAGAAGGTAAAGATGGAATAAGAAATTAAGATGGCCAATAATATTAAAGAGGATACCAAAAGTTTCTTCAGATACATAAAGTGTAAAACAGAGGTGAGAGTGGATATGGACTGCTGGAAAATGGTGATGGAGAGGTAGCAATGGGGGACAATGGAAGAGGAAATGAACGGAATAGTATTTTGCCTCAGTTTTCACTGTAAAAGACACTCGCAGTATATTGAAAGTTCCAGGTGTCAGGGGGAATGAAGTGTGTGAAGTTACCACTTACCAAGTGTGTGAAGTGCAGAGGGAAGGTTCTTAAGAAACTGAAAAGTCTGAAGGTAGATAAGTCACCTGGACCAGATGGTGTACACTCCAGAGTTCTGAAAAAGCTGGCTGAAGAGATCGTGGAGGCATTAGTAATGATCTTCCAAGACTCACTAGATTCTGGAATGGTTCCAGAAGATAGGAAAATTGCAAATGTCACTCCACTCTTCAAGAAGGGAGGGAGGCAGAGAAAGGAAACTATAGACCAGCTAGTCTGACCTCACTTGGAGGCACATTGTCAACATGGTTTCCTCAAGGGAAAATCTTGCCTGACAAATCTGTTGGAATTCTTTGAAGAAATAACCGGCAGGATAGACAAAGGAGAATCACCTGATGTTACTTACTTGGATTTTCAGAAGGCCTTTGATGAGGAGCCACACCTGAAGCTGCTTAACAAGCTGCGAGCCCATATTATTACAGGAAACATTCTAACATGGATAAAGCAGTGGCTGATTGTCAGAAGCCAAAAAGTATGAAGAAAGGGAGCCTTTACTAGCTGGCTGCCAGTGACTAGTGGTGTTCCACAAGGGTCTGCGTTGGGACCCAATCTTTTTATATTATATGTCAATGATTTGGATGATGATATTGATAGCTTTTTTGCAAAGTTTGCAGACAATATGAAGATATGCTGAAACTGGACAGGATTCAAAGGAGATTCATGAAAATGATTCCAGGATTGAATGGCTTGACATATGAAGAGCCTATATTCACTAGAATTCAGAGGAATGAGGAGTGACCTCATTGAAAACTATCAAATGGTGAAAGGCTTTGATACAGTGGATGTGGAGAAGATGTTTCCTATGGTGAGAGAGTCTAAGACCAGAGGACATAGCCTCAGAATATAGAGACATCCTTTTAGAACAGAGATGAAGAGGAATATCTTTATCCAGAGAGTGGTGAATCTGTGGAATTCTTTGCCACAGGCAGCTGTGGAGGTCATATCTTTATATATATTTAAGGCAGAGGTTGATAGATTCTTGATTGGTCTGGGCATGAAGGGGTACAGGGAGAAGGCAAGAGATTGGGGCTGAGAGGAAAATTGAACCAGCCATGATAGGCCAAATGGCCTAATTCTGCTCCTATATATTATGGTCTTGTGGTCTTACTTATGGGCCTTAGCATTCCTGGGGATAGAGAGGGAAACTATTACCCTGACTGCTGACCATAGGCCCAGCTGGAAAACTGGTGTATATAAAGACCAGACAGTACAGTGCAGATGCAAACTCGATTTCAAGGTTTAAAATAAATTTGGATAGGGACGTGGATGGTGGAGCTATGGTTCCAGTGTAGTTTGATGGGAGTAACACACATCAAAGTTGCTGGTAAACGCAGCAAGCCAGGCAGCATCTATTGGAAGAGTTTCAGCCGACGTTTCAGGCCGAGACCCCTCGTCAGGACCTCGGCCTGAAACGTCGACTGAAACTCTTCCAATAGATGCTGCCTGGCCTGCTGCATTTACCAGCAACTTTGATGTGTGTTGCTTGAATTTCCAGCATCTGCAGAATTCCTGTTGTTACGTTTTGATGGGAGTAGGTAGTTTAAATGTTTTCACATGTACTAGAGGGGCCAAAGGCCTGTTTCTGTGTTGTATTTTTCTATAACACTATGATTAGGCATGATTTCACAATAACCTGTAGCTGTAAGGCAAAAGAACCCTGAATGATTATTTTACATTCTATGTAATCATGTGGATGAGACCTGGAGTAATTTTTGCTAACTGTGGAATCCTATTATAGCTGAACCAATTATCCACTCCTTCCTACAGGTTGAAATATCAAGCAATAAATGCTTTGTAGTACTCATTGGTCATGAAGTAATCAGAGAACCAACATTCTCTGGCCTCCCAGATGAATACCTGATTTGTGGTCAAGACATCTTCTGGATAGACCACAAAACTCTTTATTTCACCTCTTTTATGTTCTTTATGGCTGTTTTTCATCTTGTAAGTATTTCTGGAACTGTTGGAGCCTGTGATTTGCAGTTTGGAGGTCGTTTGGGTGATACAGCACTTTGGTGTCTCCCAGAGGATTATGGGAGGCGGCGAGCAGGAGCCTCATGGCGAGGAGGCTGTGGGGGCAGCAAGCCAATGTTCGACTCCATTTCACCAATGAAAGCTTTCATTGTTCACCAATTAAAGTGACAAGGGTGACTGAAACATTGAGGCGAGTACGGAAGGTGAGTGCCAGCTGCCTGTCTTCTGTTCGCAGATGGGATCACTCTGCTGCTGGAGAGGGGAGCCTGTGTGGCCTGCTGCTGTGCCCGGAGAAGGTTATCAGGGTTTTCTGCATTTTAGATACGGATTTGGACTATGGACTATGGACTTTCTTCTCAGTCTTTTAGTTTTCTATATTCTGTGCTTTTCCCCCAATCGTTCTTGAGTTTTTTTTTGCGGGGGGAGGGGGATTTGGGTTTGATGATCGTGTTGCCAATCTTTTTTTTCTTGCTTTCATGTCTATCTGGAGAAGAAGAATTTTAGAGTTGTATACTTTGATAATAAATTAACCTTTGAATCCTAGAAAGAGATCAATACATGTCACAGAATCATAGAATGGAAATAGGCCTTTTGGTCAACTAAGTCCATCCTGACTGTCTTACATCACTTACATCAATCCCATTATATTCATCCTCCTTTTCTAACAAACTCCTCTTTATCCCAGATTCTACCACCCAGCTGCACACTGAGACAATATACAGCAGGCAATTGGTCTACAAAACTGCATATATTTTGGTATATTGGAGAAAATGAAACCATCCAGAGGAAACCCTGAAAGTTCACGCCGATAATATGCAAATCCCACCCAGACCGCACAACAGGGAATTAACAATGAATAAAGGGAAACACAATAGCTGCTATCTACCTGGACTCTCTTGACCTTCACAAAAGACCCCTGGAGAAGAGTCGTGAAACTTTGAGTTGGATTGAGAACTGGATGGCAGACATGAGCTTATAGATGGATTTTGATTGGTTTTGAGCCAGTCAGAAAGTGACAAAGTTGCCTCAAACTTAGTGTTGTTTCATGAGTGGGAACACATTTGCATTGCTCGTGAATTCAGTAATGTGCATTTCAATTAAAGACAGAGTTAGTCATTCAAAGCCAATGGAAGGACTGTCTATCCAATAATAGCTTAGGGACTCATCGTGAAAATGAAATACGTGTTGTTTCATGTAGGCTAGTTTAGTTGAAAGAAAAACTATCTAGTTATTTATGTCAGTAACATAACATTCCGGTACATTGATAAAAAAAATGTCAAGTGCAATCTAAATTGCTCTGTAAGTACAATGTGTAGTATGAGGTAAGTAGATAAATGGAAGAAAACTCCGGTTAATTATAATACTAAGTTCAACTTCTTTTATTTATTAAGCAACCCTGTTGCTCTATGTGACAGTATAATCACACCATGTTGGTGTATTTGTGATGTAAGATATTTTCCATCTGATCCATTAATTAATGAGGCTTTACTTAAATGCTGGCAAATTGCTGTCCACCACCATTCATACTCTGTGACTCAGAGATGCTGCTGGGTTATTTAGACTGTAGTTGTGACAAAAGCACAGATTTCATTCTCTGTCAAATTGGCACAATTACTAAAAGCAAATTTCACCTTCGATAGAGACATGCAGCTGGCAGCATGGGATTCTTCTCAATCCATTCCTTACGAATCCACCCACCCACTCCACAAACACACACAGAGACTATATCATACATATTTAATTACTTAAAGATAAGATAAAAATTTATCTGTCACATGTACATCAAAATATACAGTGAAATGCGTCATTTGCGACAAATCAAATCAGTAAGTATTGTGCTGAGCAGCCCGCAAGTAGGAGACAGGCAGCTACTCACCATTAGGTGGGCCTTGGAGGAATGGAGACATTGGCCAATGGGATACACTGAGACCTTCCTGATCTGGCGTGGCCAGCAGAACCTCATATCCATACAACAGACCTGCCAACTTCACCTATGTCAGGCTTGCTGTGCTTCCTTCTTCGAGCAATTCAGCATCTCCTAGGAGCCCAGCTGCAAGAACACTAAGGCTGACAACAGGTTGATGCAATTAAAATGGACACTGACCCTCAGCCCATCATTCCATCCTCACAGATCCTCGGCCCAGTTGTCTGGGTCTTGGGAATCAGATTCGCCAAGCCCTACAGCAGGAGCTGCTGTAGCTGACGCACCTGACAACTGCATGTACGTGCCGGGGGCTGAGTGCTCTGAAGCACTCCAGTGGGCCCACGTCTTACCCCCACCCCCCAGCCATCCAGGCACAAGATGGACCCTGGATTTCCTGCAACACTGCTTCTGGTGCCCCCCATGATCGCAGACGTACGTCCGTTTGTCACTGCCTACCTGAGAGGTCTTGGTTGCCACCCCCAATTCCTCCATCCAGCAGCTCTCTGGACTCCTGTAGTCCCTACCGCTTCCCTGATGTCCGCTGACCCACATCACCATGGATTCCATCACAGGGTTGCCACCTTCCAGTGGGGCCATGGTGGTCATGACAGTGGAGGACCAATTCTCCATTGCCCTCCCCACACTTCTCCAACATGTAGTTCTCCTCCGTGGTTTCCTTCAGGACATTGTGTTGGGCCAGATCCACAACTCGTCTCCTGCTTCTGGAAAGCCTTCCGCTCCCTCCTTCACACCCCAGTGAGATTGTCCTCTGCCCATCATCTGCAGACTTACTGGTCAGTCAGAAAGAGCAAATCAGCAAGTGGAGAAGTTTCTGCAATGCTTTTCTGCCACTTCTCCATCCACGTGGAAGAGCTAGTTGTTCTGGGCTGAACTATCCCACAATCTACACACCTCCTCTGCCACAGGTGTGTACCCTTTGAAATGCTTCATGGCCACCAGCCCTTGTCCCTTGTTGTTCACCATGGAGGAGCCGACGGTGGAGTTCCTGTATGCCAGGGTCATGGTTTGCTGATGCCACAGTGCTTGGAAGAGGGCATGGAGGGCCATCCTAGCTGCTAACTGCGCCTACAGCAACTGGGCCAACCGCTGTCCGTGCCCAGCTACACTGCTGTGGCCTGGGGACCATGTCTCACTGTCCACTGAGATTTGCCCCTGTGCACTGACACCTGCAAGCTCATGCCTTCATTCATTGGTCCCTCAGGATCACACCTACCTTCCACGTGTACTGCTCCAATCCCACTGTCCATTGACCACTCAACCCACCCGAGCACGAATCTTTGGAGCCTAGGATGATGGAAGGTGATCTAGTCTACACTCTTCGCCAGTTGATAGATTTATGTCATTGAGGACAGGGTGTGCAGTAGCCTGCTGACTGGGAAGAGTATGGGTTGGGGGAGAGGTCCTGGTTACCATCCTGTTTCATCGTTCATTGACCCATTTGGATCGTCCTGAGCCTTCAGTTGCCCACCAAGGGGGATTGGAGGTGTGGGTAGGGTTCATATCCTATCAGATCTGCATAGGCAGGTGCCTCCCAGTCTCCATTCAACTAGCAGGAGTCACCTGCCACTTGTTTCCAACTCATCCCTGCAGACTATTTAAACCCAGCTTTCATCCACAATCCTTGGTTTTTAAGGCCATAAGATATAGCAGCAGATTTATACATTCCGGCCCATTGAGTCTGCTCCACCATTTCATCATGGCTGATCTATATCCTTCTCAATCACATTCTCCTGCTTTTTCCCCATAACCTTCCACTCCCTGACAAATCAAGGACCTATCACCCTCCACCTGAAGTACACACAAAAACCTGGCATCCACAACAGCCTGTGACAACGAATTCCACAGATTCATCACCCCCTGTCTAAAGAAATTCCTCCTCATCTCCATTCAAAATGGATGTCCCTCTATTCTGAGGTTGTACCCTCTGCTCCTTGGCTTCCTCACTACAGGAAACAGCCTCTCCACATCCAGTCTATTGAGGCCTTTCAAGATCTGATAGATTTTAATAAGATCCCCCCTCATTCTTCCAAATTCCGTGTGAGTAAAGGCCCAGAGCCATCAATCGATCCTCATATGATAAGCCTTTCATTCCTGGAATCATTCGTGAAACTCCTCTGCACACTCTCCAATGTCAGCATATCCTTTCTTAATTAAGAGGCACAGAACTTCTCACAATACTCCAAGAGCGGCCTCACCAGTGCCTTATAAGGCCTCAACACCATTGACATAAATAAAAGTGGCCTCAACGCCAACTCCTGCAGAACACCACGAGTCACTGCTAGTCAGAAAAGGCCCCCTTTGTTCTCACTCTTTGCCTCCTGCCAATCAACCAATTCTCTATCCATGCTAGTACCTTTCCTGTAATACCATGGGCTCTTGTTAAGCAACCTCATGTACAACACATTATCAAAGGATTTTTGACAATCCAAGTACACAACGTCGACGGATTCTCCTATATCGATCCTACTTGTTACTTCCTCAAAGAATTCCAACAGATTTGTCACACAAGATTTTCTCTTAAGGAAACCATGCTATCTTTGGCCAATTTTATCATGTGCCTCCAAATGCCCCAAAACCACATCCTCAGCAATCATCTCCAACATCTTCCCAACCACTGAGGTCAGGGTAAATGGCCTATAAATTCTTTTCTTCTGCCTCCCCCCCTTCTTGAAGAGTGGAGTAATATTTGCATTTTTCCAGTTCTCCGGAGCCATGCTGGAATCTATTGATTCTTGAAAGATCCTTACAGATGTCTCCACAATCTCTTCAGCCACCTCTTTCAGAACCCTGGGGTGTAGACCATCTGATGCAGATGACTCATCTATTTTCAAACCTTTCAGCTTCCCAAGAACCTTCTCCCTGGTAATAACAACTACACTCACTTCTGACCCCTAACACTCTCAAACTTCTGGATGTGAAGACTGATACAAAATACTTATTCAGTTTGTCCACCATTTTCTTGTCCCCCCATCTCTACCTCTCTGGTGTCATTTTCCTGTGGTCCAATATCTATTCCCACCTCTCTTTTATTCTATGTAACTGAAAAAAACATTTGATATACACTTTAATATTATTGGCTAGCTTACCTTCATATTTCATCTTTTCCCCCCTTATGGTTTATTTAGTTGCTTTCTGGTTGTTTTTAAAGTATTCTCAATACTCTAACTTCCCATTAATTTTTGCTCGATTATATGCCCTCTCTTGTGGTTTTTTGTTGCCTTCGACTGACTTTGTCAGCCTCGACTGCATCATCCTGTCCTTAGACTACTTCTTCTTTGGGATATATCTATCCTGTGCCTTCTGAATTGCTCCCAGCAACTCCAGACATTTCTGCTCTGCCATCGTCTCTACTTAATGTCCCCTTCCAATCAAATCTGGCCACAGTCTCTTTCTTACCTCTGTAATTCCCTTTACTCCTCTGTAAAACTGATACATCTGACTTCAGCTTATCCCTCTGAAATTGAAGGGTGAACTCTATCATATTATGATCACTGTCTTTGGTGTTCTTTTGTCTTAAGTTCCCTAATTAAATCTAGTTCATTACATAACACTCAATCTAGAATAGCTGATCCCCCAGTAGGCTCAACCACAAGCTGCTCAAAAAACCAATCTTGAAGGCATTCTACAAATTCTGTCTCTTGGAATCCAGCACCAACCTAATTTTCACAATCTACTTGCTTATTTAATTCTCTGATGACTATATTACCAATATTACATGCCTTTTCAATCTCCCAACGTAATTTGTAGCCGACATCCTGTCTACTGTTCAAAGGTCTTTACATAATCAGAGTTTTTTTTTAACCCTTGCTGTTTCTTAACTCTACCCACAAGGATTCTATATCTTCCTACCCGATGTTCCCTTTTCCTAAGGATTTGATTTCTTTTTTTGCCAGCAGAGCCAAGTTATCCCCTCTGCCTACCTGTCTGTCCTTTCAATACAACATGTGTCCTTGGATGTTAACCTCCCAACTATAATCTTTTTTCAGCCATGTCTCAGTGATGCCCACAACCTCACACTTACCAATCTCTAATTGTGCTACAAGATCATCCACTGTATTCTGTATACTGCATGCATTGAAACATAACACCTTAATTCCTGTATCTGTCACCCTTTCTGATTTTGTCCCCATTTTACAATGCAACATACCACTGAAAGCAATTTTGCCCTATCATCTGACCGTCCTTTCTAGAAGTCTCACTAAACACTGCCTCTGCTTGTAAACCAACAGGCCTATCCAGAGCCCTATCACCCCCGTTCCCATCCCCCCTGCCAAATTAGTTTAAACCCTCCCCAACAGTTCTAGCAAAGCTGCCTGCAGCGATGTTGCTCCCCCTTGGTTTCAGGTGTTACATGTCCCTTTTGTACATGTCCTACCTTCCCCAGAAGAATTACCCAGAAATCTGGAACCCTGTATCTTGCACTAGTTTCTCAGCCACACATTCATCTGCCAAGTCATGCTATTCTTACTCTCACTGGCGTGTGACACAGGCAGCAATCCGAAGATTACAATCCTGGAGGTCCTTCTTTTTAGCTTTCTCGCTAAATTCTCTCCTCAGAACTTATTTCCTTTTCCTACCTGTGTCATTAGCGTCGATATGGACCAAGACTTCTGGGTGCTCACTCTCTCCCTTTAGAATGTGACGGGCCTGATCAAAGACAACCCTGACCCTGGCACCTGGGTGCCAACATACCATTCGGGTATCTCTATTGTGTCCACGGAATCTCGTTTCTACTCGTCTAACTATGGAAACCGCTATAAATACTGATCACCTCTTCTTCCCCATCACTTCTGAGCCACACCACCAGACTCAGTGCCAGAGACCCAGTCGCTGCGGTTCCCCCACCCTCCCCCAGGTAGGTTCCACCCCCCCAACAGTATACTAAACAGAATACTTACTATTGTTGGGAATGGGCACAGGGGAACTCTGTATTCTTAAGGACCCTCATCACCCAGGACATGCCCTCTTCTCATTGTTACTGTCAGGAAGGAGATACAGAAGCCTAAAGGCACACACTCAGCGATTCAGGGACAGCTTCTTCCCCTCTGCCATTGGATTCCTAAATGGACAATGAACCCATGAACACTACCGGACATTCTTTTTTATTACTTCTGTTTTTGCACTACTTTAATTTAACTATTTAATATACATATATGTACAGTGTAATTGATTTACTTACTTATTTTTTCTATATTATCATGTATTACATTGTTCTGCTAATGCTAAGTTAACAAATTTCACGATAAATGCCAGTGATATTAATCCTGATTCTGATCCTGAAGCTGTATCCATTATCCCTGTCCTGACAGTCTCACATTTACCTTCGTCCTGTCACTTAGGAGTGACGACCTCCTTGTAGCTCCTATCAATCATCTCCTTAGTTTTCTGTGGGAGCCGTCGAACCTCCCAGCCTCACTCATTTGCTCCTAGCCTTCAGTTACCTTGTTGTGTTAAATAATCTACTCTCTCTTGCTTTGTGGATCGTTATTGAATGTTGTTTTGCAGTTTATTGGTAAAATATCATTTACGGCTAAATCAATTTTGCTGTTATGCTTTTGTTCAAGCTTGCTCTACATTTCCTGAGAGTGGATAAATTATTGACTGATTGTTTCTATGAATCCATCACCAAATGAAGCAGTTAAGCTGTTCACTGAACAAATCACTAAGTCAATGTATTATGGGATGCATCAAATTGCACCTGTCATACACTTAACCTTTTGTGCTTTATCTAATCCTTTGTCATCCAGGGAGATTAGACTGCTGTATCTTTACTCGTTGTGGATTTATACCTTGGCATGCTTTTCATTTTTGGAATATATGTTTCACTGACATGGGAAGTGTTGTGTATTTGATATTTCAGTAATATTTGAGTAACATGGTAAATACATTGTTTGATAAAGCACTCTTGTTTATTTAAATAATTAATTATGGGTTATATGTAAAAGTGCATGATTGGCCTACGTAATCATGCCAACACACCATACGTGTGTGCGTTGCTAAAGTAACAAATGAAACCAAGACACATGTTCTGTATGGTCTGTGTTTTCCTTTTTTCTTTCAATTAGTTTTATGTTTTGGAGTTACAAAATATAGCAGTGGCAATGAGGGAGTTTTAAATGAATGCAAGACAATTACCTACCTGTTGAAGCACAGCAAGATGTTTGAGTTTCAAAAAAGCACAGAGAGATGTTTGAGTTTAAAAAAAATCACAGCACAGGATTCTTCGGGAAGGCATACGGCCCATCACGTTAAAAAAAAGTGGAAAGCAGACTATTTCATGGGTTCATAAACAGTGAATACCGGGTCATAACAGTCATTTAAAAAAGCAAAAATGGCTGTCTACATCAGAAAGATAACCACGTTTGATTATGCAACAGATAACTGCTCATGTATACTGAGTGAATTCAGCAGGTATTTTGAAGCAAATGAAATAACCAATGAGAAGAGAGTGCCAGTTTTGCTACGCGCATTGAGTTTAAAGGCATACGGTTTGCTTAGAAATTTAACTGTTCCAACCAAACCAGCTGAAATGAGCTTTGCTGAAGTTGTGAAAGTAATGCAGGAACATTTAGAATCAAAACCATTACTGATAGAAGAATGCATTAGTTTCAATAAGCTGAATCAAAAGGAAGGGGAGTCCATTTCAGCTTATGTGGCTGAAGTTAAGAGATTGCTTGAACTTTGCCAGTTTAGTAATAGGCCTAGTGATGCAATGAGAGATTACTTAGATTGTGGAATCTTACAAGAAAGTGTTCAAAAATGGCTCCTAAGTGAAATCACTGTTTCACAGGAAACCATGGACAGAGATGCAACTGAGTTGCAGTCAGGAATGAACATGAGCATGAAGAAAATTGCATCTTCTAAACAGAAACTGACCCGGCCAAATAAATTGTGTTACTGCTATGGCAGGGGCTCATATACATCACAATAATGCAAAACTTACAGAAAATGCAACAAAGTAAGACGCATACAACCAGCATGTCAGGCAAACAAAAATAAATGGATTGCACAGGGTAGAGAAAAAGATTAAAAATCAAGTTACAGTTTCAAAAAGACCACTATCTACATGTTGTTGATGAAAATTAAATAATGATGAGAGTTACACTGAGTAGCCTTGAGATTTACAATATGAAAACTAACATGAGGCAAGCAATATGGCTTTAAGAAGAAATCAATAGCAAATTACTTAAAATGGAATTAGCACAGCTGGCTCAGCTATTTCAGTCATTCCCCAAAATGAGTTAGAATGGCATTTGAAAGAGACTAAACTGAAGCCTGCAGATATCTAACCAAGAACTTATACAGGAGAAAAGATAACTCCTGTTAAAACATAATTTGTAGCATTGAAATTCAGCAACTGACAAGCCAAATTGGGCTTGTGTGTGGTAAGAAACAGAAGGGTCAGTATTGTGGGGTCATGATTGGTCCCCTATCCAATAGGGGACCTGGTTCCTTATACCATCCATGATTAAGTAGCCAGTGAGCTAGATCGCATGGAGGCTGAAGGAATTCTTTTCAAAGTTGAGTGGAACCCATGGGCAATGTCAGTGCTCCCAGTAGCCAAGAAGAATGGGTCTATCAGGACCTGTGGTGGTTTTAAGTTCAACATCAACCCAGCCCAGGATGGAGGACATCTTTGCAAATCTTTTTGGAGGGAAACACTTCAGCAAAATCCACTTACCTACAGATGGCAGTGGAAGCAGAGTCCAAAGTGTTTCTCACCAGACCTGGCTCCATCTCTTGAACTCATTACTACTGAAGGTGAAGAAATGGCAATGGGCAAAGCAGTGTGAGTGATGGGCCTTCCAAGAGATAAGAGAACTGGTGACGTTAGACACTGTACTCACACATTATGATCCACACTATCCAGTGAAACTTGTCTGTGATACCTTGCTCATGGTATAGGTGTAGTCAAGTCACATGTTATAAGTGATGGAGGTGAAATCCCCATAGCCTTTGCATCATGTTTCCTTACCGCTGCAGAAAAAAAATTCTACAGATTGATTAAGAGGCCTTGAGTCTGGTTTGGGGTGTAAAATGTTTCAACCAGTACTTACGTGGCAGAAGGTTTACCCTCGATATTGATTATCATCTACTAGTGTCCATTTCCACAGAGGGGTGTTCCACTAAGAACAGCAGCACGAGTGCAGAGATGGGCTCTGCTTCTTGGAGGACATAAGTATAAGATCGAATTCAATGGGACAACTAATCATGGAAATGCTGATGGATTGTCCCATTTACCCTTGGAAAAGGAAAAACCTGCAAAATTTACAAAAGAGGACACTCCTTTTGATGTATTTTCCCTAATGCAAACTGAAAATCTCCCTTTTATGTCAGAGATTATCCAAAGGGGCAGGACAGAGATACATCTCTAGCAAAGGATGTGTAAAGTGCTCCTTACCACCACGAACCTTCAGGTCACCCTTGGGCAAGGTATAGCCACTGCTTAGCCCCCGGATCAGGGTCATGCGAGGCCCCATGGGAGCAGGTGGCAGATGGTTGTTTGAGCCGCTGGTGCATATCACAAGTCCTGGTACCAAGCAGACAATCTCTGAAGAGTGACAATAATGGATGGTGCAAAGACACTGCCTAGAAGAAAGCAGAGGCAAACCACTACTGTAGAGAAATTTGCCAGGACGACTAATCATGGTCGTGGATAGATCATGATCACTTTCTTCATATGATATGGCACATAATGATCATGATAATAACTAAAACCGAACTGAACACACACGTACAGATCAATACGTGCCTAATAGCGCATGCTCAATACGATGTATTAGTACAACATAAAGTAGTCCTATATTATACAGTAGGTTATATGGTACACTCCTCTCCTTTTATTTTAATAGTGTATCAACTGTTGTTTTTTACTGGGGGCACTATCTAAACAATATGTGTACCCTTAACATACAAATGCTTACCAATTATTTACTTAGTAAATAATATCAATTTATAATAAGGTAATGTAATAGTAATAATTATAATAATTATAACTCAAGTCTCTGGAAGGGGTCTTCTCTGCTTCTCCGGGTAATGTCTGTCCATAACTTGTTAGTTTTACTACAGATTTCCATATAAAACTCATGAAAGTTGACCTTTGAGCATAGGGAGTTCCCATGGTCTGTTTCAAAGGTGACTTGCCACCAACAAAAGAAGTGGTTGGTGATCTGCTGTCTCTGCTAGTTATTCAAAAATCGGGGCAATCTAATGACTCACAGAAAGATCAGTACAAGTGTGAAAATACAACAATAGAAACCTTACAGTCTGTTGCTGGAATTCGCTTCTGTTTCGATGCTGTTTCCCAACTTTGTGCAAAACAAGGCACATTGGCTGAGGATTCAAAATATGTACGTGCAAAAGAAGCTTTCCTGCAGAGGATTAAGTGTATGATTCTCAATGGAGGAAATGATTAGTTCAATATTTACCTTGTGCGAAAACTGTTCTGTTTGAATGGAATTGATTTTGTCCTCTGTTAGGTTTACTTTCTCCCCCAGCAACCTGGTTTTCATTTATTTCACCACCCTCAGCAATTTCTCCCTGAGGCTGGTTGCTATATTGTGGGCGGCGACCATTAGTGACGATGAACAAAGTAAGGTGAGTAACGCTGTCTTCTGTAAGGAGGGCGATGTTGCTGATATTGATAATCTTGGTTTTCTTCATCTGTTGCTGTCTCTACTCAATCTCCTTTCTCTCCACCACCAATGTTCTGTTGGTAATTACGTGGTGGACCTTGGCGGCAAGGGTTGTAGTGACGATAACGGTTTCTGTCCGCGGCATATCGGCTTCCTTGGATTGGAACTCCTCCGGAACCAGTTATGTTTGCTGCTTCTGCACCCTTTTCGCCTTCCACTACGTCGAACTCCACAGTTTCACCGTCTCCAACACTGTGGAGGTATTTCCATGGGTTATTCCTTTTTATAGCAATCTGATGTACAAACACATCTTCCTTTGTATCATTCTTGTTGATGAATCGGTATCCATTTCGTGCATTGAACCACTTTACTGTTCCAAGAACCTTTGTTGTGAAGACTTTCTTCTCCCCGGGGATTTGGGTTTGTCTGGCTGTTGCCGCTGCTGTTTGGATTGCTGCTCCGTCTCAGCCTCACTAATGGTGTTGACAGGCTGTGTGAGGTGGTTGCGGCTCGGGCTGGTCCGAGGTGGGGGCTCCTGAGCTCTCTCTGCTTCTTTCTTCTCTCTATTATAATTCCTTTCCACTTTTTCTGTCCCCAGTTGCAGAAAAAGCTCTGCATTTTGTATTCCTTCCTTGTATTGTTGATCTAGTTTCTTCATCCTTTTCTGATACTCCTGCAAAGTGCCTTCCTGTAACTGCTGTAGCTGTCTTTTGAGAGATGTCAATTTCTCTTGATACATCTGCTCTTATACTTCCAGGTAGTCTTCATCATCCTGCTTATTGGCAATATCTGTCTCCCCTGCATCCTCTGCATCTTCATCTGAGTCACGGCCACGAATATTGCGTTCGTCTTCATTGTCGACGCTGTCTAGCTCCTCCCCATCGTTGTAATAGTCAACAATGGGTAAGAGGAGAACTGCAGACATCTTCCCCGCTGAGCTGCCCTCCTTTGTTGACACATCTTGTGCCTTGATGGTGTGCCAATCCAACTGGATTTTCCTGAGCCATTCACATCCCAGCAACGGTGGTCCTCCATTTTTCAGTACTTAGAAGATCAGTTGCTGTGTTTTGTCTCTGTAGGTCATAGTCACTTTAATTTTACCTTTGGGACGCACTTTCTGTCCTGTGTCAGTCTTTAGCAGTGGTTTAGTTCGTTTCAGAGGTATGTGAGAAAATAGTCGTTTGTAGTTGTGTACAGCGATCACCGTTAAAGCTGAGCCTGTGTCCAACTCCATTTTCAGTCTCACACCTGCCACTTGTGGAGTGATCCATATTACTCTTCGATCATCTGTCTCTTTCACGCTGTGAGGTTGCAGACAAGACAATTCACTTTCGTCGGAGTCGTTTTCATCAGAACTGCCTTCTTTCATTTTGTGTACCTTGCTGTATTTTCCTTCCTGGGGTTTCTTGTTTCTCTGTATTTTTCCCTTTTCCTGCTGTTTACTAGCTTTGCATACTCTGCCAGTGTGACCCTGTTTGCCACAGTTTCGGCATCCTTTATCTTTAAATCAACAAACATCAGGGTCATGTGACCTGTTCCCATAACGGTAACATTTCTTTCCTTCATTTCTGTTCAGTGACATTTTATTCATAGCATATTCCAGAGATTTTTGTTGTATCTCTGAAGTACCTCGTGTGGCTGTTTCTAATTATATTGAGATGTTTAGCACTTTCTCTAATGTAAGGTCTTTTTCACACAGGAGCTTCTTCTGTGTTGTTTCACAGTGTATGCCACACACTAACCTGTCCCTCAATGCGTCCGATAGCCCAGCTCCAAATTGACAATGTTCTGATAATTTGTGCAATTCAGCACAATATTCAGAAATGCTTTCATTTTTGGTCTGATTCCGTTTATGGAATTTGAATCTTTCAGCAATGGCCAATGGTTTGGGGTTTAAATGTTGTTGGAGAGTGTCTACTATTTGCTTGAACGTTTTGTCAGCTGGCTTTTCAGGGGTTAACAAATTCCGTAGCACCCCGTATGTTTTTGTGCCCATTACACTAAGGCTACGTCCACACTACGCCGGATAATTTTGAAAACGAAGCTTTTTCTCTTCGTTTTGACCTTCCGTCCACAATGAAACAGCGTTTTCATCTCCCAAAAATGGAGATTTTCAAAAACATTCTCCAAAGTGTTAATTTGAAAACGATTGTTTCGTGTTGTAGTGTGGACAGGGTAAACGGAGAGATTTAAAAATGTTGTCATGACAACACCACAACAACAATGCTTTTTCTGATTCTGCTTGGGACTGTACAAGCACTGCCGGACGGCTGTTCTTGGTTTTTGGTTCTTGATCCTCCAAAATATTCCGCATGGAATTTAAACTGGAGGTGGCGGAGGGTGGGCTTAAGAAGGAGATTTTTGAAGAAGAAAAGCTGCCTTAAATTTAATTGGGTTTGGTTGTGTGACTGTGTTAGGATTAAGGTGATTTCATGCTTTAATTGTGCGGGGGAAAAATGAATTGCTGTACACATCTGACTTGGTAGTTAGTATTTCAAATTGACTTGAGTGCCCTCTTCTGCTCCTAATAGGTTTGGGTTTGATGTGGGATTGGTAGTCTATGTCGAGTTGACCATTTAACATTTTGTAATTGTTGATAATGTTGATCTTGGGTAGAGGACAGCTTCATGTGTGTGTTGTTTACTTTATTGCTTACGTTAATAGCTTGTTTGGAATTAAACATCTCCACTGCTTTGCTGACTTTGTAGTCGTTTGTAACTCGCAGAAACAGCTCGGTTTCATTATCTGGCTAAATGAAGAAGTCCGGTCTGATTTCTCCAGCGGAGGTTTTCCTTGTATTCTGCGAAGATATTTTTGAAAACTTCCTTTCGCTGTTGTTGTAGGTACTCTAGTTTTTGACCAATGGAAATAGCACAATGCCGCCGCGGAAACGTAAATATTATACCGTTTCCTCTTTGCTTGTTTTCTGTAGATGGGTCTGTGCGTGCCCAGTAGGAGAAGATTCACCCAAATATCTGTTTTAGTGTGGACAGAGATATTTTGAAAAACGCATAGTGTGGACGCCTGTCGTTTTTACTCGAAACCGCGTTTTCAAAATTAACCGGTCTAGTGGGACGTAGCCTAAGTAAGACGCTGGCTTTCTTTTCTTCATTAACATCGCTAGCATCACAATATAACTCTATTCTTTCAATATAAGTTGCCCAGTCTTCAATGCCGCTATCAAATTCTGTAATAGTTTCAATTAACACCATCCTTGTTATGTTAATTTATCCTTGTTATGTCAATTTAGCCCGGTCCCTTGTTTTCTTTTTGACTCACGTGACCTTTTTTTTTGCTAGTGTCGCAAGCGTGCTCTGGCTAGATGTGTGTGTCGCTCCTTTTTTTTTAATCACCCTTCTGGGGCAGGCAGACCTTCAGGCCCTGAGGTCAGCGCCGGCTGTGGTCTCGGCTGGACGTGTTGCGGCTCCGACTGTGTCTCCCACTTCCTTTCGGACTTGTGGCCTCCTTCTCCCGCTCCATGGCTCGTACCTTGCTCTCATCTTCCAAGTGTCGTTATCACTTATAACGCGGCGTTCCAATACGATGTAGGTTCATTAACCTCGTCGCCAATTTGTTGTGTATGTGGTCGAGTTACACAACAAAACTATAAATAAAAATGCGAGAGACTGGAGTTAAGTTAACAGGACTTTTTACTTATGGAACCCGAACCAAACACATATATTTAGATCAATATGCACCTAATAGTGCATGCTCAATACAATGTATTAGTACAATATAAAGTAGTCCTATATTATACAGTAGGTTATATGGTACACCCTCAAAGTGAATGGCTTGCTCAGCTGCCTCCTGTACCTAATAAGATGGCCTCAGAGTATGTTTGTGGTCTTCTTCTTCTGCAGCCCACCCACTTCAAGGTCCAACGTGTTGTGCATTCAGAGATGCTCTTTGGCATGGTTAATTAAGTTAATGTCATCTTGAACCAGTCTGGCCATTCTTTTCTGACCTCCCTCATTAACAAGGCATTTTTGCCCACAGAACTGCTGCTTAATGGGTTTTTTGTTCTTTACACAATTCTCTGTAAAGTCTAGAGACTATGGTGCATGAAAATCCCAGGGTTAGGGTTTGGGGACTGGACTAGGTGTCCAGAAGGTCTCAGGTTTTCTCGGGTGACCCCACAGAGAGTATCAGCCCAAGATAGTATCCCTGGCCATGTCCTTAGATACACTGAGAATCAGCTGGCTGGGGTATTTGCAAAATTTTTAAACCTCTCCCTACTTCAGGCTATAGTTCCTTCCTGCTTTATCATCCCAGTGCCCAAGAAGGAGTGAGATATGTCAACTAGTGGAATGGTGCCGCAGCAACAACCTGGCACTCAACGTCAGTAAGACGAAAGAGCTGATTGTGGACTTCAGGAAGGGTAAGATGAGGAAGCACATACTAATCCTCATAGACCGACCAGAAGTGGAGAGAGTGAGCAGCTTCAAGTTCATTGGTGTCAAGATCTCTGAGGATCTAACCTGGTCCCAACCTATCGATGTAGTTATAAAGAAGGCAAAACAGCGGGTATACTTTATTAGGAGTTTGAAGCGATTTGGCATGTCAACAAATATACTCAAAAACTTCTATAATTGTACCATGGAGAACATTCTGACAGGCTGCATCACTGTCTGGTATGGAGGGGCTACTGTACAGGACCGAAAGAAGCTGCAGAAGGTTGTAAATCTAGTCAGCTCCATCTTATGCACTAGCTTACAAAGTACTCAGGACATCTTCAGGGAGCAGTGTCTCAGAAAGGCAACATTCATTATTAAGGACCTCCAGCACCCAGGGCATGCCCTTTTCTCACTGTTATCATCAGGTAGGAGATATAGAAGCCGGAAGGCACACACTCAGTGATTCAGGAAGAGCTTCTTCCCCTCTGCCATCCAATTCCTAAATGGACATTGAAGCTTTGGACACTACCTCACTTTTTTTTAATATACAGTATTTCTGTTCTTGCACATTTTTAATCATCTATTCAATATACGTAATTGATTGACTTGTTTATTTATTATTATGTTTTATTTTATCTATTTATTTTTCTCTCTCTGCTAGATTATGTATTGCATTGAACTGCTGCTGCTAAGTTAACAAATTTCATGTCACATGCCAGTGATAGTAAACCTGATTCTGATTCTGATAACTTGGCTTAAGGACCACCACCCAGTGGGCTGACATCTACCAAAGTGAACTGCTGTGAGAAGTTGGTGATACCATTCATCAACTCAATCTTTAGAAATAACCTCAGCCTTCTACAATTTGTCCACCACCAGAACAGAATTATAGCAGAGACCTTCTCCCTGGCCCGACACTCATCTTTGGAGCACTTGGGGAGTAAAAACACCTAGGTCAGATTATTGTTTATTGACTAAACACAATTATACAGAACAATCCTATTCAGCACTATTATTCCAAGCAAATTCATCATTAATCTCTGGACCCTGGGAATCAATGCCTTCCCCTGCAACAGATTGCGATCAATAAGGATAGGTAGCAACATCTCTACTATGATTATTCTGGACATGGGTGCTCCACGAGGTTGTGTCCTCAGCCCCCTACTTTACTTTCTGTACACTCATGTCTACATGGCCAGATTCTGCTCCAAGTAGTGTGTATCTCAAGTGACAACGTTTTAGAATACAGGAAGGAGATTAGAGAGTTTGGTGACTTGGTATTATGGCAACAACCGTTCCCTCAACGTCAGCAAAACAAGAGAACTGGCCATTGACTTCATAAAGGGGGGAAGTACACGTGCTCATGTCTACATCAATGGTGTTGAAGTTAAGAAGGATGAAAGCTTCAAATTCTTAGTTACGAACATCAGCCTGTCTTGATCCAAACATGTTGATATTATGGCCATGAAGTCTCACCAACACCTTGACTTCCTCAGGAGGCTGAAGAAATTTGTCATGTCGCCATCAGCTCTTTCCAATTTTTATCAATGCACCATTAAAAGCATCCTATCAGGATGCATCATGGCTTGGTATGTCAACCGCTCTGCGCGTGACTGCAAAAACCTGCAGTGTTGTGGACACAGCTCAACACATCACAAAGTCCTTCGCGGGCTCTGTCTATACTCAACATAATCAAAGACCCCCACCCATCTTGGACATTCTCTCTTCTCCCTCTTCATCCAACAAAAGTTACAAAAGGCTGAAAGCACGTACCCCTCAGGTTCAACTTCTATCCTGCTGTTATCAGACCTCTTGTACAATAAGATGGATTCTTGACTGCACAATCTACCTGGTTATGATCTTGTACTTTACCTGCATTGCACTTTCTCTGTAGCTTTTGCCTTTTGCACTTTGTTCTGTGCTGTTATTGTTCTACCTTGTTCTACCTCAGTGCTCTGTGTAATGATTTGATATATTTGATCAGTATGCAAGACAAGCTTTTCACTGTATCTTAGTACGTGTGGTGATAATAAAACCAATACTAATACTCTTCTCCCAAATTTGTGGCTCCCCCACCATGAAGACAAGTGAATTTGGGCAGCATGGTAGTGTAGAGTTTAGAGCTTGGGGTGTCAGAGTTCAATCCCGGTATCCTCTGTAAGGAGTCTCCGCAGATCCTCCCTGTGGAATGCATGGGTTTTCTCGGGGTGCTCTGGTTCCCTTCCACAGTCCGAAGATATACCTGTTAGGTTAATTGGTCATTGTAAATTGTCCTGTGATAAAGTTCGGGTTAAATCGGAATTGTCGGGATTTGCAGGGTGAATGGGGCTGGAAGGACCCACTCTGCACTGCATCAATCAATCAATCAATCGATCAACAAACAAACAAATAAATAAATAGCAAACATGTTCTTTTGGCCAGTATTGCATTGACCTGAAACTTATCTCCATTTCTCTCTTCACTGATGCTGTCTGAGCTGCTGAATATGGTCTGCATTTTCTGTTTCTATTTTAGATAACCAGCAGCTGCACTTTCTTCCTTACATGCTCTTCAAGTCGGACATTCACTGTTAAGTGGTATTGGGTGACCCAATGTTTTAAAAGAGACTTCTTTTCTTCTTTAAGATCCATTGTTTTAGATTACCATTTTCTCCCTAGAAGATCTGTGCATTGAAACTTACACATGAGCGTAGTAGATTGGTCAATCACCAGTCCTGTGCCCTGTGACACATTTCTGGTCTTCTGATTTCACTTCAAAAATGCAGGCAAGTTCTGTCACTTAATGTTTTTAAGTAGGATTCTGCAGTGTAGAATTCACTTGTCATATTAGAACACTTGTTGCTTTTCTCACTGGTCTTATTGCCATCTAGCTCACAACGTTTGCCTCTCTTTCTGATCTATATTTGGCTTGTTTTCATTGAACACATCCACCATGCTGCCAGAGTTTAGCCATCCACTTCCATTAGATCATAAAACCATAAAACTACAAGACAAAGGGGAAGAACTAGGCCATTCAGGCCATCAAATCTGCTTTGCCATTCAATCACGCACTAAAGGGCCGTCCTTGCATTCTGAAGCTGTGCGTTAGGTCAATTGTCAGGAAACTCATCACGTGATGATCTTGGAACAACTTTGAAGAAGCTTCTGTTTAGGTACATGTTAGGAACTTGAAATGTTTCCCTTTGTGCCATGGATTTCTGTGATTCAAGGAGGATAATTATTTCTCAGTGGCTGTGTTGTAGCACATTGCTTTTTGTCCAACTTTATTTATAAATACCTGGCTACAGCAATAGCCTGGATTCTGCTATACGGAGCTGCTTTCTCCCCATCAGTGTTCGACCCTGACCTGCGGTTGCTGCTTTTGTGGAGCGTGCATGTTCTCCCTGTGATTGTATGAGTTTGCTCCAGCTGTTCCATTTTCCTACCAGGACCCAGTGCAGGGTAGATCGGTTGCTTAAATAGCTACTCCACAGTTCTCTCAATGTGGTGGAATTTGGAGCGAGCTGATCGGAGTGTACAGAAATGTTTAAATCATGACATTAAAATCAATTTAATATAAATAGGTACATGATAGTTAACACAAACTTGGTGAGCCCACAATGCTATTTCTGTGTTGTTGCACCACTATGACAATGACACTGTAATGTGGCTTTGCTGTAATTGTGCACTACCATTCACAATATTCATTGCACAAGAAAGTTGAAGCTGACAGAGGAACTTGCTTATGCTGACAGCACATTCTGATGGAAGGGCATTTGATATGCAGCTGTTCCATCCTCTGGATTTGGAGATATTGCCAGCTCAGCCACATTCTTTTTCAACCCACTTCACTTCTAAATATACAAAGCAGAACAATACCAAAAGCGTATAAAATGAAGTAGTCTAAAACAGTTGGGGGGGGGGAATGAAATTATCCATAAAGAGAAGGAAATCAGTTTAAGTCAACACTTGAAGTATAAAGTGAGCACCAGGAATAGGAAAGACTTGGAGAATGTGAATCAAGGAGAGTGACATTTAAGTTGACAAAAAGCTTCTTTCCGTTAATTTCATTTTTGTGTAATTGGAATTGAAGAAATAAGTTAAAAAAATTTTCTCTCTTGGGTGAGATTCTATGAAACCAAAGTGTACTGGTAACACTTTATCTGTCTAAGGTTGCAGCAAGCTGTTACTTCAGTTTTCATCATTAATCCTGAGGGGTTGCCTGAGTAGGAGAAGGTTCAATGTCAGGCTGCTATCTGTAAATGCCGTCTCCAGGTTATGAATTGAATGCCAGCTTATTGACTTCCCTACATATAACTGAGCTCCTATAGCATTAAATTCAAAACTCCAACTTATGTTCATGAGTTTACTTTTATGAACGACAGAACTAATTCACTCTTTCTTCACTTTTAATCATTGTTCTTTACAACACGGTGGAGGTATGATTACCATATGAGGTGATTCTTGCATATTTTCCAACTTATGGACAGAATCGACTGATGAACATTTATGAAAACAGATCCTATTCATTACTTGGAGACAGATTAGAAAATGTAATATTAATCAGCAAAATGGAGTTAGGTTGTTTATTGTATCTTACTTCATGCTTCTTTTGATTTATTCATTCGCAGTATGAATTAATTTTTTCACTGCCTCTCTTGTCCTACTTATGCTTGCATTTATTGTCCTAAATTAATCATTAGTAATTTTGTGAGGTCACTTCAGAAGACAGTTCCAAAGTAGGGACATTACTGTGGATCTGAAACTCACATAAATCTGGATTGATGAAGGATAGCAGGTTTCCTTTCATTAAGGACGTTATGAATTGGGAAGGTTTTTATGACAATCTGCTAATATTGTGCTCGTCATTATTGATATTTTGTTTTTAGACCTGATTTATCAAACTGCTGGAATGTAAATTCTCTTTTCACTCAGGCAGAATCAAACTCAGGGCTCCTGACAAGTATGCCACCATACCACTAATACAGCTAGAAGTGAGCTCTATGAATCAAATGCTTTCTGGGCTTCTGACATCTCATGATAAGAAGGCTAGGTGGGAGCATTTGCTTTGGATTGACTGTGAAATTACTATTGGGAAGTTTTAAGAATGCCTCTTACAATAATAATAGGCATCCGTTAGTCTCATGAGGCCATGAATTTGTGCCTTGGAAGGTTTCCAGGGCACAGGCCTGGCAAGGTTGTATGGGAGGCCGGCAGTTGCCCATGCTGCAAGTCTCCCCTCTCCACGCCACTGATGTTGTCCAAGGGAAGGGCATTAAGACCCATACAGCTTGGCACCAGTGTCGTCACAGAGAAATGTGTGGCTAAGTGCCTTGCTCAAGGACACAACACTCTGCTTCAGCCAAGGCTCGAACTAGCAATCTTCCGATCACTAGGCAAACGCCTTAACCGCTTGGCCACGCGCCAACTTATAGTAATTGACAAATCCTAAAAAAAGACCACAAGTCCTTCGGCCTTGGGGCATCCAACGCTGCTTGATTTGTCTCAGTACACTTACGTGGTCCATGTGCATTGATGATGTGGCCACAATAAGGGATGCTTGGTTAAAGAATTCACACCTGTTGCATCATGCTCTGCGCTCATAAACTTCTAATAATTTTTAACACTGAATTGAGAACTTGGAGATGCTCCTTGTCATCCGCACCAGAAACTGTGATGTCATCTAAGTACACCGAGTGCCTGGGCAGCTTTGATCCATAGCTTTTTGCCAGAGTACAGATGCAGATAATACTCCAAAAATGAGCCTATTCTGGTGATAAAATCTTTTATGAGTGTTTATGGTGAGAAAAACTTTGGACTCTTCTTCCATACCCATCTGTAGGTAGGCCTTAGCTAAGTCCACTTTTCTGAAGTGTTTCCCTCCAGAATGCTTTGCAAAGATATTCTCTATCTTGGGCAAAGGGTATTGATCTATATTCAGGACTGGGTTGATAGTTACCTTAAAATCACCACAGATCCTGACAGACACATTCTTCTTGGCTACTGGGACTACTGGCATTTTCCATAGGCTCCATTCAACCTTGGAAATAATTCCTTTGGCCTCCATGCAAACTAGCTCACAGGCTACTTTATCCTGGATGATATAATCAACTAGATGAGCTTTGTAAAACTTGGGTGTATGGCATTTTCATTTAACACTATTTTACATTTGATATGTCTGAGTTTTCCAGTGCCATCCTTGATCACTGCTGTGACATCATCCAGTAGCTTTCTTAACTCACTTTCAGTTGACTCTATTGCAGCAATGTGGCATGCAAATGGTGGCTGGATCTCCAATCAAGTTGTAGTTGTCTCAGCCAATCATGACCTCACAATGCTGGCTCTCCTGTTTTTTACCACATACAAGCTCAATATGGCTTTTTGGTTGTTGTATCTCACTGTCACAGATGCCATTTCCTCAGGAATTATCTTTCCTCTAGTATAAGTTCTTAGATGGATATCCTCTTGCATCAATTTAGTATCTTTGAAATGCCATTCAAACTTATTTTGTAAAATGACTGCAACCGATGAGCCAGTATCCAATTCCATTTTAATTAACTTACTGTTCACTTCTGGTATAAGCCTTATTGCTTGTTTCTTGTTAGTTTTCACATTTCAAATCTCAAGTCTACTTTGTTGCATTTTCAGCAAGTTTCACCCTTGAACCTGCATTGGTCTGGTGTATGTGAGCCCCTGCCACAACGGTAACACAATTTGTCTAGCCAGGAGGGTTTCTGTTTAGATGCTGTAGTTTTGTTCATGCACATTTTCATTCCTGATGGCAACCCAGTTGTGTCTCTGTATGTAGTTTCCATTGGCACAGTGATTTCAACTGCTTATTTAAGTGTGTTGTACTTCTGTTAAAAGCTGTTTTGAATGCTTTCTTGTAAGATTTCATAAACTAAACAATTGCTCAGTGCATCACTAAGGTCATCATTGAACTGACAATGCTCTGACAATTTCTTCAATTCAGCCACATACAGTGAAGTGGTCTTCCTTTTGATTCTGCTTATGAAACCTAAAGCATTCTGCAAACAACAATGGTTTTTGTCCTAATTTTTCCTGTATTTTGTGATATCAGCAAAGCTCATTTCAGCTGGTTTGGTTGGAGCAGTTAAACTTCTAAGCAAATTTATGCTCTTCCACACAAACTGGTACTCTATTTGCATTGGCTATTCTATTTGCTTCAAAATTCTGCTCAATTTGCTCAGTATACATCAGGCAATCATCCGTTATGCAACTGAATGCATCTTTCCAACGTAGCCAGCTGTTTCTGCTTGTATTTATTTATTATTATCACCTGGTACTCACTGTTTGTGAACCCATGAATTTCATTTGTTTTCTGCCTCTTTTAATTTAACTTGAACATCTCACTGTGCTTCAACAGGTAGCTAGCTTTCTCAAGTTTGTTTTAAAACATCCTCGTTGCAGCATCAAAACATAAAACTAATTGAAAGAAAAACATGGAGCCTGAAGCTGTGTGCTTTAGTTTTGATCTTTACTTTTAGCGAGGCATGCACTTATGATGTTGTTGGGATGTTGTATGTCATTCACATACTTTTACATATAACCCATGATAAATTATATAAGCAACAAGCATGGTTAATCAAACAATCTATTTACAATATATTCACGGTATCACTTAAATATTACAGAAATATTAAATGTGCAACATAATTGGGTCTTCAGGGATGCTTCTTTTGTAATATTACTCATAAATAAATTTATTGTACTTAGAAAGCAGCACTGTAATGGTACTGTGGACAAGTACTTTCCTGGAGATTCCTACTTTACCTACTGATGTTATTCATCAGACACATGAAGTAATAGAAGTGGATCAGGAGCAGCTTTGAGGAATTTGTGTGTGATACTTTTTGGTCAGATCTCACCAGCATGCTCCCTTGCAACAGCCTTGAATAATCCTCTGCTTCAAGCATGTATTATAGCTGCAGAAATTGGAGCTTAATTGTAATGATTATATTTGCAGAATCGTGAGCCCTGAAATATCTGTGGAAATCTTTGCAACTTGCTACGTAGTATTTAGTGTGGTTTATTTGTGCTTTCTATTTTATGATAATAAATTTTCTCAAGTTACTTTGTTGTGCTTGTGCAATTATTACCACAACTCCTGGACACTCAAATTTTTTGGCTCCTTTAGGTCTGATCAGCCCAGTCCATTACAGTCTTTTCATTTTATTCCATCAATCTTGCTTATATCATATTCATATCCTGCTTCCTGGCATCCTAGCACTATAACTTTCCTTCTGAAGTTATACATTTTTAACCAGCAGTTGTACATCTTTTTCCTGCAGCTTTGTCCCCATACTAATTCATATCAGCTTTATCTATGAGCTAACAAGCGCAAGAGTTCTATCTACTTTTATCTGTTTTTAGATAAGGTATTCTTCCTATTTCTCAGCCTCTTTGATGCAATCAGTCACAGATGCATTGATAAGCAAACCTTCCTGTCTCAGTGTTTATTTCCCACCATGCATTGCTATATCATACGCCATTTCACTGCTTCATTCATGACCTTCCTTGTAAGTTCAGAATAGGGATTTTCATTGATGATTGAGCAATGTTCAGCAACATTCATAACTCTATGGATAATAAAGCAGCCCACAATCAAATGTAGCAAAAACCGGATAATACTCATGTCATGTATGTGTCAGGCAATGACAATATCCAACAAGAGAAAATCCACCAATCACTCCCTGGCATGCAATGGTATAGCCGTTACTGAACACCCCTTGATCTAGGAGTTACCATCGGCTAGAAACTTAACCAGAGTAGCCTTTTCTACAATAGGCTACAAGAAAAGTTCAGGGGTTACGAATCTAACTCAATTAACTCACCCCCTAAAAGCCTCTCCATCATCTAGAATGCTCAAGTTAGGACTGTGCTGGAGTACCCATGACTGCTTTGATGAATGCAGCTTCTACAACACCCAATAGTCAACAAGACTCAACAGTGATAAGCACCACATCATTGCAGAAATGATCTGGTCAAAGCTGCTCTGACTTGGTTCAGACCCCAGAGACAGACATCAATTAACAGCTTAACATAATGGTCCTTTTTGTTATAAGCAGAATTTTTGACAGAATTCCAATTCATGGATAAACGTTAGTGGTAATATCAATATCCCACCAAAATGACTCACAAGCACTGTGGATTGAGTGATCTTTTCCTATAGTTAGTTTACTATCTTGAATAAAGGGATAGTAATAACTAATTAACTTATTTCATAAATTTTACCAGATGCTCTGGTAAAGCTGAAATTATCTGGACTGCACCACATAATGGAGTTGTTGTATTAACGCCTCTGCTGTCATCATATTTACCCTGATGGTGATCCTTGCACTTGTCTGCCTTCCTCGCTCTTTCTCCGTAGCGACAACTCTATGCATTCTGCATCGCTTCTCTTTCAGCTAGCGTGATGTGCTCATCTGCTTGGAAGGCACACAAACAAAAGCTTCTTGGTGCATGCAGCAGCAATACACCAATACCAATCCAGGGCTGAGAAAAAAAAAATGGTTTCCAACACAACAAGATAGCTTAATTTGTTCCCATTATAGTACACTTAGCGCGAGGTGGTTACACAACATTCCCCTTTTCTGAATTCACAGGAAAGCCCTGGCCTACAGTTACTGACACATTAGAGTTCTAGGGATCCCTAGAAATTCGCATGCTGCTGTAACATCCTTTGATACCTTATAAGGATAAAGGAAGATCAGATGTGGAATCACCCACACTGTCCTATCCATTTTTGTCATTTAATTCCATGGAGCACCATATTCTACCAGAATGTACACTTTTAGTAGCCCACCAAGAGCTTATTTACTGATAGTAATGTTGGACAGCATCGCTTCTTAATTCTTCATCATGAGTTTAACATCCCTTTGAAGTTCCCTGTAGGAAGAATTTTTGGTCAGCTTTGTTTACCTACATGATGTGGCATTATCCACACTCACAATGTACCCACCACCCAAACTATAACTCAGAAACCTCACCGTTACATTGTTAAATATTCTTTGCAGACTGTTAATATTTATCATATTGATCACAAGGGGTTCTTGTTCAGCTCACCGTGGAATAATTCCTAACTTATTGATACTTGGTTTATAATATTTCATACTCATTATTTCAAGAGTACTGGATAATCACAAGGTGAGAGTCCCACATTGCTTCCTGAAGTCAATTTATCTGATAAACTTAAAGCAAAACAGGGCTGTGCCAGTTCTGTTTTAGTTCTGCTATGCAGATCTAGGGGTTACATAGTATGTAAAGGAATTCTGGGCTGTATTGCTCTATGAACCTTGCCTAATATTAAGAATGATCTCATTTGACAAAGAAAATAGTTGTTCTGCTGCTATCCTACTCAACTGCTATTTAGTAAAGTTATTGCATGTCTCAGACTTCTAAACTTTATGCATTTCAACTGAATTTACATGACCTGTGCTGACAATTTAACTTCCTCAGCCCTAGTATCATAATGGTAAATGAATCTGACACAAAGTGCAGTGCCCAAGTAACACATCTGTCTGGATGTTCAATTGCATCAAGCTATTTTTTACAACATTGCTCAACGTACCTCTGGCGTAAAGTTATTTCTGCATTTTTCCACGTTCCTTGAAAAATTGGACCCTCAATCTCCACGTGCCCAGCCACAGCACATACCCAAGTAGACGCATGGAAATTGCCTATTACAAATGCCTAAACTCTGAGCATAATTGATTTTTTCGGACTGGCCCAACAAACAAAATGCCCTTTGGCACTGGTCCACTGAACTTATTTTGCAGACACTTGCTTTAAAGCTGTAGGGCATTGTGACCATACCTCTGAACAGCTGAAGCATTATTTCTTCATCATAATATTCCCAAACTCCTGCTGTTCATTTTTTTTTCACTTTTTGTCTTGTGTATTTAGGCATAAATTCTTCTCCATAACCTGAGAGTGATTCAGAACATGGAAAGAGGCAAAGCGTCAGCCCACACTCTCATTTCCAGTTATCTGATCTCACTTCTTGCTGACTCATTTAAATGGGTAGGTCTGACTTCTGTCCAGCCCTACCTTCTTACTCTTCCCTTTCATATGCTACCAAAGCCCAACAGTTAAAAATACCTGAATCGGACGTCCTGTCTAGTGATTCAGGTTAAAAGCAAGAACTCCACCTGCACAGCTCAATGGACCAAACAAAGGATCATCCTCATATTCTGTCTGTATATTCATCCCTAGAGTGAAAACATCCCTCACAGGATTGGGGTACAAAGATCAGAAGAGTTCGGATAAATTCTCACTGCGTTATTGTGTGTGCACGTAATAAAGAGCTTCAGTTCTCAGTGTGCAGTGTGGGTGGTTCACCTGGGACTGGAAGTGACGTTGGTGAACGCCACACACACGCTCTTGGCGGGCTGGAGCGTGCTGAGTAAAATGTGTTCGAGCTGAAGCCATTCTGTAAGTCTGTAAATAAAATAGTTCTAGTGTTTTTACCCATGCAAGACTGTCTTTGTTAAAGAAAAAACATAACATTGTGTCAGAAGGCGGTGTGAGGTCTAAATATGGACCCTCACCGAATATCACGAGCGACCAAGGTTAGGTTCCGAAAGAGAAAAGCTGCTGGCAAGAGAGCATGCTGTCTCAAAGTTCATAAGAAATTGAGGTGAGAGCCTGAAAATCCCCTCAGTGGATAACCTAAGTCCTCCCGCAGCTCTGCAGTTTTCCCAACAGTCTAGCCAATAATTGGAAACACTTCAAATGGCGATTCATTATATATTTAGCAGTGAGTAGAGCCAACAGGGCAGAGGTGAAATTTAAATCGTCTGTCTTTCTACACGTAATTGGTGGTGATGCTTTGGACATCCAATCCAGCTTTCAAATTGATGAGACAGACTTTACATTGGACACTCGGATGACAAAATTTGAGGAGTATTATGTCCCAAGTAAAAATGTCACCTTTGAGAAATATGTTCTCCTCCTGCGAACAGAAACAAGGTGTTAGTTCTGACTAATACTTAGCTGAGCTTCACACACTGAGTAAGTCCTGTGAGTTTGGAGATTTGAGAGACTCACTAGTTAAAGACAGAATAGTCAGTGGAATCCAAGATAATTGACTGCTCTGTGAAAAAGGTTTGACGCTAGAAAAGCTGTGGATATGTGTAGGGCAGCAGTGACCACACGAGCACAAGCTAGCGACCTGCGCAGGGCAGATACAACACTGCATGCTGACAAAACAGAGAGGAAAAGCACGAGGCTTTTCCCAAAGCAACAACATAGCAAAGAGGTGGGATCAAACAGTAAATGCAGCAAATGTGGAGGTAAGCACATCCCAAAGATGTGTCCTGCTTTTGGGAAGTCCTGTAGTAATTGTGGGAAGAAGAATCATTTTGCAAAGTGCTGCACAGCTGGAGCTACCAAGAGAAAGGTGCACATTGTTGCTGAGGAAATGGAGGAAGTTTATGTGGATTCTCTACAGACGGCGGGTGCTGGTGATTATTCCAATGACTGTGAATGAGACAGTAATTCCATTCAAGATTGACAGCAGAGCCCAGGTAAATCTGTTATCCATGGATCATTACAAGACCCTCAACGTAAAGAACAAGGTTTACCCAGTGAAGTTAAAAGTGACAGGTTATACTGAAAGGAATGTTCCAGTAAAAAAGAGCTTTATAGTGACCTTCATGCACAAGGGGCAGCGCCTAAAGGCACAGTTACTGATTGTTGAAATGTGAGTACAGCCAATATTAGGTCTGTTTATGTGAAAATCTCACCTAGTGAAAATAGTTTTTGTGGTGCCTTCACAGACCAACGATGACAACACTTCACTCATGGATGAGTACACAGATGTCTTTGCAGGCTTGGATATTGACCTGATGTAACTCGAGAAACTCGTTTCAGCATCCATGAGAGATCCAGAGAGGCTATGCAAGAGAAGCACAAGAACCTCACCTTCCTTAGATATTTGTACCAGCTACACAAACATGACAGTCAGGATGCCAGTGTTGAACAGAATGATTATCAGTATCAGAATCAGATTTATTATCACCGGCAAATGACGTGAAATTTGTTAACTTAGCAGCAGCAGTTCAATGCAATACATAATCCAGCAGAGAGAAAAAAAAACAATAATGATAATAAAGAAAATAAAAATAGTAATAATAATTAGACAATTATGTATGTTGAATAGATTTTTAAAAAGTGCAAAAACAGACATATTGTATATTTAAAAAAAAGTGAGGTAGTGTCCAAATATTTAATGTCCATTTCGGAATTGGATGGCAGAGGGGAAGAAGCTGTTCCTGAATCGCTGAGTGTGTGCCTTCAGGCTTCTGTACTTCCTACCTGATGGTAACAGTGAGAAAAGGGCATGCCCTGGGTGCTGGAGGTCCTTAATAATGGATGTTGTCTTTCTGAGACACCGCTCCCTGAAGATGTCCTGGGTACTTTGTAGGCTAGTACCCAAGATAGATCTGACCAGATTTACAACCTTCTGCAGCTTCTTTCGGTCCTGTGCAGTAGCCCCTCCATACCAGACAGTGATGTAGCCTGTCAGAATGCTCTCCACTGTACGACTATAGAATTTTTTTGAGTGTATTTGCTGACATGCCAAATCTCTTCAAACTCCTAATAAAGTATAGCTGCTGTCTTGCCTTCTTTATAACTGCATCAATATGTTGGGACCAGGTTAGATCCTCAGAGATCTTGACACCCAGGAACTTGAAACTGCTCACTCTCTCCACTTCTGATCCCTCTATGTGGATTGGTATGTATTCCTTCGTCTTACTCTTCCTGAAGTCCACAATGAGTTCTTTCGTCCTACTGACATTGAGTGCCAGGTTGTTGCTGCGGCACCATTCCACTAGTTGGCACATCTCACTCCTGTACGCCCTCTCGTCACCACCTGAGATTCTACCAACTATGGTTGTGTCGTCAGCAAATTGAAGCCGTCAATCTTGATTCTACATCATGCAGCTCTGATTAATAATCTGTCTCTCATCGACTTCCAGTTAAAGAATGGAAATTAAAGATATCTCCACGATCTTTTCCAAAGTTGAAGAGGAAATATAGAAAGGAAGATGGGTGACCACACAGACCCAAATGTCGGAACAACAGCAACAGTTTAACACAGATTGACAGAAGGAGTTACCGTCTCTGATACACAGTCAGCAGAAGGAACTCAGTGAATTGACGGAATCAGTTGGACTCACTGATCACGTGGATGTAGTCCAGGACTCCATGAGGCACGTTGAGCAAATTATGGTCACACAGCAAGAACAAGAACAGAGATGAACACACAGGATCTTGGCAGAAGGATGTGAAAGAAATGAACATGTTGATCAGAGACTGAACACAGCAAGTGAAAGAAAAACAACTGCGGAAACGGATGGCAGACAAGGAGGATCATCAGTCCACCACAGAGACTGAGAGTGGCTGCATGAATAAAGGTCGGTATTTGCTTATTACAATTGAAGTTAATGTAAATATCTGTGTTGGAAAGTGTTATTGTTTCCTGCAAGTTTATGGGGGCAAAGTATTCTGTTTGTTTTCTTTCAAGGGGGAAGTTGTGTTATTATGTGAAAACATAATAAATAACTTCATTTCCCAGTGTGCAATGTGGGTGGTTCACCTGGAACTGGACTTTGATGAATGGAAAACAAACACGTTTTTGGCAGGGCTGGAGCCATGTAGAGTAAAATGTGTTCGAGCTGAAGCCATTCTGTAAATCTGTAATAAAATAGTTCTAATGTTTTTACCCACCCAAGTTTGTCTTTGATAAAGATCAAACATAACACTCACAAAAGATTTGGATAAACTTGTTGATTCAGTTTTGTATTGAATATTTCATACAATTTAGCCCAGTTCTCCATCAGTTTGCTCAATGACTCTTACCAGTGAGGTTGAAATTAAATGATCATTTCCAATTTTCTGTCCTCTTAGAACCCAGGCCTCATATTCTATATATGGTTTACATTACTTTCACAGAAGCTTGTAACTGCATCTTCATGCAAATTAAAAAACTTTCCATCATTGAGTTCACAATTCTAGACTTTCCTGATCCATTTGAAATCAAATGCATTCGTTCTTAAGATTATTCAGAGGAACTACAAAGTACTTTCTATTAACAAGGAATCATCCTCGTTCCTTTATTCAAAGTTCAAAGTGAATTTATTATCAAAGTACATACGCGGGTGATTGATAAGTTCGTGGCCTAAGGTAGAAGGAGCCAATTTTAGAAAACTTAGCACATTTATTTGTCAATATCGTCCCCTCCTACATTTACACACTTAGTCCAGTGGTCGTGGAGCATACGGATCTTGGACCTCCAGAAAGTGTCCACAGCAGGGGTGATTGATAAGTTCATGGCCTAAGGTAGAAGGAGATAAGTTATTAACTTCAAACTTTCTGCATAATCACTCAAAGGGTTGAACTGCAAGTGCATGCAACGAGAGCTGTATAACTCATTGATAACATGAGATGAAGAGTCCTTGAAAGCGAGTCCATTGGTTGTGGGAACATTTCAATGACGGGCCAAGTGAAGCTGAGTGAAGTTATTCCATTTGGCTCAAGAGCCTGATGGTTGAGGGGCAGTAACTGTTCCTGAACCTGGTAGTGTGAGTCCTGAGCCCCTGTACTTTCTTCCTGATGGCAGCGGTGAGAAGCGAGCACGTCTTGGTTGGTGGGGGTGCTCGATGATGGATGTTGCTCTCTTGCGACAACTCTCTGTATAGATGTGTTCAGTGGATAGGAGGGCTTTATCCATGATGGACTGGGCAGCATCCACTACTTTTTATAGGATTTTTTGTTCAAGGGCATTGGTATTTCCATACGAGGCTGTGATGCAGTCAGTCAATATACTTCAATAGAAGCTTGTCAAAGTTTTAGATGTCCTGCCAAATCTCCGCAAACTTCTAAGGAAGCAGAGGTGCTGCCGTGCTTTCTTCATAAATGCACATATATGCTGGGCCCAGGATAAGTCCTCCAAAATAGTAACACCAAGGAATTTAAAGTTGCTGACCCTCTCCACCTCTGATCCTCTGATGAGAACTGGCTCATGGACCTCTGGTTTCCTTCTTCTGAAGTCAATAATCAGTTCCTTGGTTCTGCTGACATTGAGTAAGAGGTTGTTTTTATAGCACCACTCAGCCAGATTTTCCATCTCCATTCCTGTGTGTTGATTCGTTACCACCTTTGATTCAGCCTACGACAGTGGTGTCGTCAACAAACTTGAATATGGCATCGGAGCTGTGCTTAGTCATTAAGTGTAAAGTGAGTAGAGCAAGGGGGCGAAGCACACATTCTTGTGGTGTACCTGTGCTGACGGAGATCATGGAGGAGATGTTGCTGCAAATCCAAACTGACTGGGGTCTGCAAGGGCCTCTGTAGAGTGATTCAAAGATATGGGCAAAAATTAGAAGGGAAATTGAAATGAAATTTATTCAATTATGATCTGAAACACCATTTATGAGGTAAATGGAAACACAATCATTTGGGGTTTTCAAGGGGAATCCAATGCCTACTTGACGATTAGAAGGTCGATAGGGAAAGAAAGTGGAAGACCTGTTTGGTCTAAATGGACTAGCACGGATGGAATGGACTGAAAGTTTGCTTTTAATATCAGGGCAATTTTATGATTCTCTGTAATGATACCATACAATTCAATATTGCCAACTAGTCTAATTGCTGGGCCGCAAATGCCCTTCTTCAGGACAATTGTATCTTTAGTGACACCTCATGGTAACATAAGAGTACTGACCAATATTGTGAATGGATAAAAAAATTCAATTCATTTCAATGCATTTCCTACTTAAAATACAGTAAATTTAATTATGAAGGAAATGATTGCAGTCATAATATGTGAGAAACGTCCTTTCAACAATCCTGGGTTTGAGCAATGCTTTCTTGTATTTAAATTCTAATTATATGTTTTAATTTAATTTCCAAATTAGAATCAGAATCAAGTTTAATGTCACTGGCATATGTCTTTGCAGTAGCAGTACAATGTAATACATAATAATAGGAAAAAACCTGAACTCCAGTAAGTGTGTATATAATAGTTAAATTAAATAAGCCACTCATAAATCAAAATTTAAAAAGTAACGGGGTGGTGTTTATGGGTTTTATATCCATTCAGAAATCAGATGGCAGAGAGGAAGAAGCTGTTCCTAAATCATTGTGTGTGTGCCTTTAGGATTCTGTACCTCCTTCCTGATGGTAACAACGAGAAGAGGGCATGTCCTGGGTGGTGAGGGTCCTTAATGATGGATGCTGTCTTTTGTAAGCATCGCTCCTTGAAGATGTCCTGGATACTATAGAGGCTAGTACCCATGATGGAGCTGACTGAGTTTACAACTCTCTGAAGTATCTCCCCAGACCAGATAGTGATGCAGCCAGATAAAATGCTCTCCAAGGTACATCCGTGGAAATTTGTGAGTGTCTTTGGTGACATCCCAATTCTCCTCAAACTCCTGACGAAATATAACTGCTGTCATGTCTTCTTTATAGCAGGATTGATATGTTGGGCCTAGGACAGATCCTCAGCGATATTGACACCCAGGAACTTGAAACTGCTCACTCTTTCCACTTCTGATCCCTTTATGAAGAATGGTCTGTGTCTCCTTGTCTTACCCTTTCTGAAGTCCACGATCAGTTCTTTGGTTTTACTGATGTTGAGTGCAAGGTAGTTACTTTGACACCACCCAACTAGCTGATATATCTTGCTACTGCACACTCTCTTGCCACTATCTGAAATTCTGCCAACAATGGTTGTAATGTCAGTAAATTTAAAGATGGCATTTGAGCTGTGCCCAGCCACACAGTCATGGGTGTAGAGTGTAGAGCAGTGGGTTAAGCACACTCCCCTGAGGTGCGCCAGTGTTGAGTGTCAACGAGGTAGAAATGTTATTTCCAATCCTCACAGATTATGGTCTTCCGGTTGGGAAGTCGAGGATCCAGTTGCAGAGGGAGTTAAAGAGGCCCAGATACTGGAGCTTTTTGATCAGAGCTATAGGAATGATTGCATTAAACACTAAGCAGCATCCTGACATGTGACAAGAGAGTGTACAGGAAACAGGATATATCAGCTCGTTGAGTGGTGTCGCAGCAACGACCTTATGGGTGATCCAAGACCATGGGAAGAGCCAATGAGATTGCATCTAATGTAGACCTATTGCGGCGATGGGCAAATAGCAGTGGGTCCAGCTACTTGCTGAGACAGGAGTTAATTCTAGCCATAACCAACCTCTCAAAGCACGTCATCACCATAGATGTGAGTGCTACTGGGTGATAGTTGTTAAAGCAGCACATCCTGCTCTTTTTGGGCATTGGCATAATTGCCTTAACTTTGATGACCACAGCTTACCTTAGATTGGACAGGTTATATCAAGTTCTTTAACCATAGCTACTTCAATGCTTTTCATGGAGTGTCTGTCAAAAGAATTCAGTGTCTGACCTAATGTCTGACTTTCAGCTCTTTGGGCTTGCCTGAAGCTCAGTATCCTTAGCAAATTCCATTCGAAGCATTGCTGAACAGGCTGAGCTGGCTCATCCTCTCAGCACTTCTGGCTGTGAATAATTTAGTCTCGTATTTACCATTCCTGTCGGTCCCACCCTTCTCGTTTAATTGTCTGCAGGTCAGACGCCGGGAGGCAGCCTGAGGTTAGAGGTCCATCTGTGTGTCTGGGTGGGTTGGGGTGGTAAAGGGGTTTGTTTCACTTTTGTTGCTTGTTGTATGTTGGCTGCGTGCTGTCCGGCTGAATATTGTGGGTAGGCGCTGGAACCTGCAGACTGCCCCAAGCACTTCTTCAGATTCTGTTGATCAGAGTCATAGAACATTACAGCACAGAAACAGGCCCTGTGGACCATCTAGACTGTGTCATGACAGTGTGTATTCTCAGATCCCTCTGTTCTATCGCACTCCACAATTGCTCACTGAGTAATTCCTGCTCACACTTGTCTGCACTAAATTCCATCTGCCATTCCTCAGCCCATTTTTCAGCTGGTCCAGATCCTGTGCAAGCTTTGGTAGTCTTCCTCGTTGTCCAATACACCCCCCATCTTGGGGTCATCTGCAAATTTACTGATCCAATTTACCACATTATCACACAGATCATTGATATAGATTATAAACACAATCACTACATTTTACTGTATTTGATGCACATGTGATTAATAAATAAATTCAATTGTTCAACATTTTCTATGTAAATATATATTAGAAGCTTTGATCAGATCTGATGGTTGAGGGATTCCTTAGTGCTCTCCATCGCATGCCGTCCCTTGTTGGCACCAGATGTCTGTATAAGTATCAGAATGTCTTTCATTTATCTTTAGACCAGGTTAACCTTTTCTTGATGCTAGTGGTAGAATAAAGTGCATGCAGAGTCTTGAATTTGCAGATTTGAGGGGCACACGTTTCTATTGGTGAATGCCCAGTTTTGAACTGTTTTGACTCTGTCACCTTTAACATTACTGTGTGCCACACACAGCACATGGGAGATGTTGTCAGTATGAAGATGGATTTCATTAGTGTTTTGCTCTAGAACCTACTTCACCTTTAGCAAGGATGTTCCAACACTCTTATAACAATTATATCTACCTGATAGTGTGGAAAATTGCCCGGGTATGCCCTGTTCACAAAGAGTAGGACAAATCAAGATACTACACTCTGAATGCCTCCTTCCACAGGTGGTTTGGTGAGGAGAAGCTGTGTTTAGCCACACAGTCATACACCCATGACTATGCAGCTCGGCATAGCTCAAATGCCATCCATAAATTTGCTGATGACACAACAATTGTTGGCAGAATTTCAGATGACAGGAAGGCATATAGGAGCTGAGTGATATATCAGCTAGCTGAGTGATGTCACAGCAAAAACCATGCACTCAATATCAGTAAGACCAAAGAACTGACTGTGGACTTCAGAAAGAGGAGGGAACACACACCAGTCCTCAAAGAGCAATCAGAAGTGGAAAGGGTGAGCAGTTACTAGTTCCTGGGTATCTATATCTCTGAGGATCTTTCCTGGTCCCAACATATCCATTCAGTTACAAAGAAGGCACAACAGCACCGATACTTCATTTGGAGTTTGAGGAGATTTGGCATGTCACGACAGGCATTCACTAATTTCTATACATGTACTGTGAAGAACATTCTAACTAGCTGCATCACCGTCTGGTATGGGGGGGGGCAGTTGGAGGAAGGAATCACAGGATTGGAATAAGCTGCAGAAAGTTATAAACTCAGTCAGTTCCATCATGGGCACTAGCCTCCCCAGTATCCAGGGCATCGTTACGGCACAAAGCCTCAAAAAGGCAGAATGCATCATTAAGAATCCCGTCAACCAGGACGTGCTCTCTTCTCACTGCTATCATCAGGGAGGAGGTACAGAATCCTGAAGGCACATACTCAGATTCAGGAACAGCTTCTTTCTCTGTGTCATCAGATTTCTGAATGGACATTGAACCCATGAACACCACCTCATTATGTATTTTTCTTTCTTTTTGCACTACATATTTAATTTAACTTAATTTATTTTAACTATATATACATATACACTTCTTACTGTAATTTACACTTTTTATTATGTATTACAATGTACTGCTGCTGCATAACAACAAATTTCATAGCATATGTCAGTGATATTAATACCTGATTCCAATTCTGAAAACATGAAGTTGATTTCTTCCTTGTACTGGTTCATTCACTACCTGACACTGAGCCAGTCTGGAAGCCATGACCTTTAGGACACGGAAGTTTTGTCTGCAGTACTGCTATGAAGCAGTTCAGGGTGATGGAGATAGATGTTCCTGTTAAAAATACATTCTGGCTGTGTTCAGTACTTCCACGATGTATTGTTCCTAATGGAACAGGACAAATACAAGGAGGTTTCCTTGCCCATGTTTGACTTGCTGCAATGAGACTTCATGATGTCTGGAATCTCTCACCGCTATACAAATCTAATTGTGATGGAGAAATCTGGAACATTGCCTATATGGATGAATTTGTTGGGCTATAGCTTGACTCCATTGTGGGCCACCTCTCCCATTTTAGACACCATTCCCCAAACATTGTGAGGGAGACTTGGCATCAGGCTGGGTCCAACATTGCCACATCAGAGCTTAGAGTCAGAATCCATGCCGGGTACATCGAGACAGCTCTGTGGTCATTGTTACAAATAACAAATGTTTTATAGAAACTTCAGATTAATACCTGATTTTGAATTCCACTGCTGTTATGGTGGGACCTGAATTCACATCATTGGACTGTTAATCTAGGGTTCTGTGTTATTCATCCAGTAACATACCACTGCACCAGTTCCACCACCACACCAGTTGAAGTGAAGTTAGGACAAAGATGTATCACTTTATAAGCTTTTTCACATTCTAGCTGAGATGTCAGATGTCATTGTGTCCTCTAATTCAATCAGTAGTAAAAGATGAATTCAGCATAACGGGGTTTCTCCCATTCCTTACTGTGAGTGACTGGAAAATTATGTGTTGAAAAGATTATTGTCAACTTTGATGTCACTGTTAAAATATAGAAGTATTTGAAGGAACTTCTTTTATCTGCTTTTTTCATCAAAAGCATTGATGATTATTTTTTTCCATGCATGGATAAGCAAAGTTTGCATGAATCTTTGATCATCATTTTGTCCTGAAGGGCCTCGGCCTAAAACATCGACTGTTTACCCTTTTCCATAGATCCTGCCTGGCCTGCTGAGTTCCTCTGGTATATTGTGCGCATCGCTTAGATCATTGTCTGCCTGGCCAGCATGAAGAGGAGCTGTCACTGACATTTCTCAACTGTATCCGCCAACAGCTAACAAACAAAGCTTCTGGCAACTAGCATCTCACAAGTTGCACCTAAATCTTCTTCATGCAACTGCTTTGGTACAGCTGCTCTTCTTGCGATAGAACATCAGCTCTGGATTCCGAAAGAAACGGAGCATTCTTACTCATTTACCGTTTCCTGTAATATGGTAACAATACGTCATCACATTCTCCTTTCTATCCATGATGAATCACACTCTAACGCTCTCAGCATCACATCTCATCAAAAGCAGCAGCTGAAGATCCGACCGTGTGTTCCAGCAATGACCACCTCACCTCTGTCACCAAATAGCAATTGATTCAGACCCTCTCCGGCTTCAGAACATATTTGCTTGCAAACTGCCTCAATTCCTATCACTATGTTTCAGCTGAGACCATTAAACATATCCACATTATTCATCAAGAATACACTGCAGGTGTCTGTATGTGAAAACTATAATGTATTAACCATACAAACAATTCTGGAATATTATCACTCTGTAGACAATAATTAAACTTTTGTTATTAAGTTTCAATTTTTCTTTGACTTGGAATGAGATTTTCATGGAACATCAGTCCGTTGCTCCTCTCCATTTCTATATACAATAAGACAGAAATACACCAATGCTAGAAAGTGATGCAGCACAACATTGCAGCAAAGGCTTCACCGCATTATAATAAGGCCAAAAGGCCATAAAATCCCAGTGCAGAAGTAGGCCACTCGGTCCATCAAGTCAAGCTCAGAAAGGGATGGTACAGGAACCGAACATTTATGTGAGGATGTTATTTGTGGACTTCAGTTCTGCATTTAACACAGTCATCCCCCATAAACTGGTCAGCAGACTGAACACTCTTGACCTTGGTTCCTCCCTGTGCTCATGGGTCATGGACTTTCTCACAGACTGACCACAGCAATTCAGAATTGGTAAGCACACCTCCACCAACTTCATCTTAAAAATAGGCACCCTGCAGGGCTGTGTGCTGAGCCCTATGCTCTACACACTCTTCACACATGACTGCACCCCCATCTACACCTCCAACTCCATCATTAAATTTGTGGACAATACCACAGTGGTTGGCCTGATCTCGGACAAGGATGAAACAGCCTACAGGCTTGAGGTGGATCATCTGATGGAGTGGTGTGAGGACAACGACCTGGTCCTTAACACTTCTAAAATAAAAGAGATGATCATTGACTTCAGGAGATCAAAGGACAGAGTACACACCCCTCTCCATATACATAGAGAGGTAGTGGAAAGTGTGGAAAACCTAAAGTTCCTTTGAGTTATGTTGTCAAAACAGCTGACATGGACCACCAACACCTCGCTGCTTGTAAAAAAGACACAACAAAGACTCTTCTTCCTCAGAAAACTGAAACAAGCCAAACTTCCACAAAAGCTGTTGCTTAACTTCTACAGAAGCACAATTGAAACCATCCTGACTAACAGCGCCACAGTGTGGTATGCCAGCTGCACAGCCGCTGAGCGACAAGACTGCATCGCATGGTGAAGGCGGCCCAGTGAATTGTCAGGATGGAGCTCCCAGGACTGGACACCATCTACTCCAGCAGACTCAGGAGGAAAGCAATCAGCATAACCAGAGACACCACACACCCCGGCCACTCCCTGTTTCACCCGCTGCCGTCCAGCAAAAGGTTCAGGACACTAAAAGCCAGAACAAATAGACTGAGGAACAGCTTCTATCCCAGAGCTGTGGCCTCCATCACACCACTCCCCCAGAACAATGACTGAAACTGTGAGCACACACATGCACACACAAGGACTCAAATACTTGCACCAACGGCACTTTGTGCATTACTGTGATATTCTGGTGCTGCTGCAACTTATTTTCTGCTACTTATCTATTTCATACTGTTTTTCTATTACTGTCTTGTTTTTATCTACCGCTTTATTTAATTGCCTGAGAGGAAGCCAAACAGAGTTTCATGTATAATGACAATGAAGATCATTCAGTTCAATCAGATTGAAGATGGTCTGACTTAACTGCCATTTGGTGCACTTCAGACACAGGTGAAATGGTCATTGCTGGAACACAGAGAGATCTCCAGTTACCACCTTTAATGAGATGTGATGCTGTATGCTTCTTCTTCTCCATCTTTACTGATACAAGACCATAAGACATAGGAGCAGAATTAGGCCATTTGGCCTATCGAGTCTGTTCCGCCATTTAATCATGGCTAATCCTTTTTTTTTTAATTAACCCTCTCAACGCCATTCCCCTGTCTTCTCCCTGTATCTGTTGATGTCCTTACTAATCACAACCTATTAACCTTCACTTTAAATATACCCAATGACTTGTCCTCCATGACCCTCTGTGGCAATGTATTCCACAGATTCACCATCCTCTGGCTAAAGAAATTCCTCGGCATCTCTGTTCTAAAGGAATGTCATTGTATGCTGAGGCTGTGTCCTCTGATTCTAAAATCCCTCACTATTGGAATCATCTTCTCAATGACCACTCTATCTAGGACTTCTAATATTTGATAGGTTTCAATGAGATCCTCCTTCATTCTTCTAAACTCCAGCGAGTTCAGGCACTATCAAACACTACTCATACGTTAACACTTTCATTCCCAGGATCATTCAGTGGACCCTCTCCAATACCAGCAGATCCTTTGTATGATCTATCCAGGTCATTGCCTTTTTTTTAATCTATTTCATATTTACTATTACTCCCTACAGACCTTGCTCTGCATGGTTATTTGATTTTACCACTGTCTTAATTTGCTTTTAGAAAAACTGTTGACGATGTTGTGGGTATATGCAACTCTGTTAAGTACACACCAGTAAACATAAACGAAAGCACAACCCAGAAAAAAAAAAATTATTACTACAGAAGAAAAAGTTAACCAATGGAAGAGCATGACCCTCCATGGATGATATTTGTATGACCTGAGCAGACTAGATGTTGACAAGGAAGCGTTGAATGACTGGCTCAAAGATGGATACATCTTCCCAAGTACGGAGCGTTCATTAGGGCAATACAGGACAGGGCAGTTAACACAAAAAAAAAATTATCAAAAGTACAAAATAAAAGTCCAACAAATTCAAGATGATAAATGCAGAAAATGACAAGAGAAACCAGAAACAGACATAAAAAGCTTACACAATAGCCATATAAAACTTCAAAGGATACATTTTCACCAACAAAAGCAGGATACAGCACTCCACGTGAGCGTATGGAATTCCGTAAGAGGTACTCACCAGTAAACTTAAATGAAAGCACAACACAGAAAAATGAAGATATAAATAAAGAAAATGCCAAGAGAAATCGGAAATAATCCAACACATTACAGCATCCTGCAGCAGCTTAACTCAATCTGATTACTTACACAGGAACAATCAAATGGCAAACATTGTTCACCAAAATCTTGCTTTAAAATACAACTCATCAATGACACCATACCTTACCATAAATACAAGCCTGATCCAGTTTTAGAGTTAGAGATCTCCAAACTTAATTACATCCAATCCATTATTACAGGTAGGACAATTCAAAATAACCATCTGGATATAATATTATAGGATAAACAAGCAAGAACAACATACTTAATAGATATAGACATTCCAAACACACATAACATACATAAATCAATAAGTGAAAAACACCATAAATATGCCGAATTAAAGGAGGAATTTGAAAGACTATGGAACATGAACAGGGTGTGCATTGTCCCAATAGTAATACAGTATCTAAAACTGGTTTCATCCCAAAGTCGCTAAAGCATTAAACAATTAGGCCTACACGGCAATATTTATGTAAACTTTCAGAAAGCCACAATACTAAACACCACTAGAAAGCTCCTAACAATTGAAAAATTAGTGTGCTTGATTGTGTCAGTACCATAGGTTTTGTCAGCTTGAGCAAGATAAAATAAAAATACAATAGTAATAAACCGGACAAAAATAGGGTATCAAGTCAGAGACAACCAAACCAATTATGCCTTGATTTGCCTTCTACACCTAGATGATTTGAAATGATATGTTCCCTCATCTGTAAAGCTAAAGCAATTAATTCAAATACATATACTTTTCTAACTGTATAAACATGAACCTTGGACTGGATAAGGGTGGAATATTAAACAAAGGTGCAAAGAGTTAGTAAAATATAAAACAGAGCAGCAGGATACAAATTAACTGATGGATGAATATGAATCATAGAAGTATCAGAGATATTAACAAGCAAAGATAATAGATCATAGTGTGATAAAGGGAAACATTTTGACAGAATTTAATTTAAGGCTTAAGAAAATCTGGCAAAAAGAGCTCAATAGTAAAAATATAACCAAGGCAATAAACACTTTCTCTGTACCAATATTAACACATTCTTTTGGCATAAGATTTTGGTCTGAAACTAATTTGGAAAATTTACAAAAAAAAAAACTGAAATTACAAATTTTAGAAAACACTATGTACTCTAGAACACACATAGATTAAAGCTACCTAGTACAGAAAGAAGAAGAGGAATAACAGACACAAACAATTTAAACAACAGTCAGATAAAACTTCTAAGCATATACTTCCATCAATGGAAACAGGATTCAGCACTCCACGTGAGCCTATGCAATTCTGATAAGAAATACACACCATTAAACTGAAATGAAATCACAACCCAGAAAAATAAAGAAGTTATCACCACAGAAGTATTGTCAAAATAGTAATATCTATAACTGGTATCATCCCAAAGTCACTACACAAGAATATTAAACAATTAAGCCGACGCAGCAATCTTGTCTCTTGCCTCTTTCAATAACCTGGGTAAATCCCATCTGGCCCTGGGGACTTACTCACCTTAATACTCATTAGGAGGCCCAACATTTCCTCCTCCTTGACCTCTCAACGCCTTGACATATGTATACACTCGGTACTGATCTCCTGGTCCTCCATATCGTTTTCTTCGGTAAATTCTGAATCAAAGTGCTTAAGTACCTTACTCACATTTTCAGCATCCAAGCACATCCTTGAGTGGTCTCACCCTCTCCCTAGTTATCCTTTTGCTCTTGATATATGTATAGGATGCCCTGGAATTCACCTTAATTCTACTTGCCAACGACTGCTCATTGCTCCTCCTATCTTTCCTAATTCCTATCTTTAGCTCTTTTCTAGCTACTTTAAACTCTTCATGTGCTTTGCTTGATCCTAACTTCTAAAGCTTTATGTACTTTTCTTTTTTCTTCTTGATTAAATTCATCACATCTCTGGACATCCAAGGTTTTCTTATCTTTCCATCCCCATCCTACAATCTAACAGGAGCATACCTTTCCTGTACTTTGTGCAATTGATCTTTAAGCACCCTCCACATGTCTGATGTGGACTTGCCAGAGAAAAGCCGTTCCCAATTAACTCCTCTTTATTGATGCCTTGTAATTTGCCCTACTCTAATTTAAAACTCTCCCACAAAGACCATACCTATACTTATCTATAGCTATCCTGAAAGTTAAAGAGTTGCTCAAAAATTCCTAGCAATTGAGAAATGAGTGTGCTTGGCTATGCCTGAACCTCAGGTTTTATCAACTTGAGCTGAGAATAAGTAAAAAAAAAAATTAATAATATTAATAATAATATAATCTCCAAGTTTTTTTCTTTTCACAGTAACACTATAGAGCAGAAGGTCCCAACATTTCTTATCCTATTGACCCTTACCATTAACTGAGGGATCTGTGGACGCCTGGTTGGGAACCTCTGCTGTAGAGGTTTACTTCAACATATTTACACTCCATGGATTCACTTGGCAATATTGCAGATCCTGTGCTTGTTTGACCACTGATTCCGATGACAAATGCCTGTTCGTAGTTGTTACTTACTATTGAGCACCACTCTCATGATTCCACAAGCTACCCTATAACAAATCTCACAGCTCTGTACACTTCTCACAGTGTCCAGCAACCTGCCTGAAATCCACGACAAAGACTGTAAAGGTTTCAACTGGATATTGATTTTGGCTATTTGGAAGTTTGTGCTCTTAAACAAAATGTCTTGTCTCCTGGATTGGCTGGAACGAACAAAGCTTTTATCAACCTGATAACAACCTTTCAGCAACTACAGCAGAGAGCAAAAATTATTTTTCACTTGCAATGGCTGATCAGCATTCAAATAGCAATGAGATAAGTTATATGCATATACAAGCAGTGGCCACTTTATATCATAAGTCAGTGGCTAGGAACGGATCCAAGTGCAAGACACAGACACCGAAGCACTAGGGACAGGACTAGGATACAGGGTGAGGCTAGGACATAGACACAAAAACCGGGAACCCGGAACAGGACTGGACAAGAGAGCTAGGAGCCTGGGCTTGGACTCCGAGCCAGAAACTGGACAAGGACCCAGAACCTGGGTCTTGCCAGACTCCAGAACTAGGCAAGGACGTGACTAGGCTGGTAGGCAGGATGAGGCTGGAGTCTTCAGACTTGGGGCGAGGCTTGAGACTAGAGACTTGGGGCTTGGGGTCTTGAAGCTTGGCTTGGGGCGAGACTCGAGGCTTGGGGTCTTGAAGCTCCTCTTGGGCAGGGCGCGGTACTCCACCCAACGGAGGCAAGGGGCAGGAGGGGACAGAATCAACCGTGGGTAATGGCAATGTGGCCTGGCTTACCCAGTGGAGACAAGGGACAGAACCAACCGTAGGGTAACGGGAAGACGGGCTGGCTTACCCGACGGAGGCAAGGGACAGGAAGGGAGCTAGGTACAGGATGGCTCCAGGACAAGACTGCAGCCAAGACTAGGCGAGAGTTACCAGCAAGACAAGGCAAGGCTTCAGGCAATGCAAGGCGAGACAAGAACTTCAGGCGAGGCGAGAGTTACTGGCAAGACAAGGCAAGGCTTCAGGTATATATATATATATATACACACACACATACAAACCTACACTTCACCCTCCCATCTTTGACCATCCTAGTATCCTATTCCTGTTTATTCATCATATCCTATAAAAAACGCTAAAAATACCCAGACTTGTGCTCTCTCACCCATGCCCAGCAACCCTTTTAGTGTGAATTCCTGCATCCCCAACTCCCTTAATTTATTTCTCATCATCTCTCTCTGTATCCCAAGCAGCCACACCTTGGACTCTGAAGGTATTTATGAAATTAGTGCTCAACAGGAACAGAAACAGGGTAGACAGGAAAACCTGGAGCAAGTGTTGATGGACCGGACCGTGAACCGGAATGCGGACATCACGGACCGGACCATGACACTTTATTATTTACCTCCTGCACCTAATATAGTGTCCACTGAGTGTATGTTCATGATCTTCTGCTGCTGTAGCCCATCCACTTCAAAGTATAACATGTTATGCATTCAGAGATGCTCTTCTACACATCACTTTTGTAACATGGTTATTAGAGTGACTGTCGCCTTCCTGACAGCTTGAACCAGTCTGGTCATTCTCCATTGACTTCTCTCATTAACAATGCATTTTTGCTCACAGAACTGCCACTCAGTGGTTGTTTTTGTGCTGTAAATTCCAGAGAATGTTGTGTGTGAAAATCCCAAGAGATCTGTAGTTTTTGAGATATTCAATCTGCCCCCATCTGGCAACAGTCATTCCATGGCCAAAGTTACTTAGATCATATTTTTCCATTTTGATGTTTAGTTTGAACAACAACTGAACATCTTGACCTTGTTTGCATGTTTTTATGCATGGAATTGCTGCCACGTGATCGGCTGAGTAGATATTTGGAATATTGAGCAGATGTACAGGTATATCTCATAAAGTGATCACTAAGTGCATGTAAGCATTTTTGTGTTGGACAGAATCTACTGCAGCTGTCAGCTGTACAACTCATGTCTTTTTATATCCAGAAACTTAGAATAATGAATTGCTTAATATTTTTAAATTCACTTTCAAGAAAAGTTTTGTCAGAACTGGTCAATAGAACAAGCAGTGCCAGATGAGGATGTTCAGACCATACTTTATTAGTAAAATTACCATTTCATTATCAATAAAGTGTCAATGTGCACTTCCAAGAGCAATGCAATTCAACTATTAACAAAATACAGAAAAATGCTCTATTACTTTGCAAAAATCAATTGCTAAAACAAATACTGTGCATTTAAAGTCAATGCATCATAGCCTGGCAGGTTCTAGCATTAGTTAGTTGAATTAATATACTGTATATTCATTTACTGCTGTCATATAAGTGATGCTTTAGTACATCAGGCAATAAAAGCTGCCTAAGTGATGGGATATTTCAGGATCCTTTAAAGTGATTTTCCATCTGTCCTTTCTACTGATGAACTGATGAAGTTATTCTAATGCTTGCCCTGCGCCCAAGAGCAATTCATTTCTGTCTTTTAATACAGAACTTGAGTTTATTTTGCATCAGTTACAGAGGCTATGAGTCATAATGCAGGAAAAGCACATTTTCACTTACGATGCAAGCTTCTGATCATGCCGAGCACAGTTTGAGAGCTTTGTGCTTTCACAGTGAGAGTTACTTCCTATACTCCCTTGCCAAGGACAAGAATGATAGCTTCTTTTAACAAATCGATGTGCTAAATGTGGATAAAAATCTGAAACAATGTGAAGAGATCCTACATATCTTTAGAATGTCCTCAGCCCCATGTTAAATAATGGTGGGAAAACAAGATCTTGTGAAAAAAGTCAGTTAAGTAACTTAAGCAGAAAGCATTAGAAAATGATAGATTGAGATAAAATGTATTAGAAAAAAATTCTAATTTAATAATAATTATATTCTTACCAGATTTTCAGATATTTTGTCTTGTGCATTCTGAAAGGTCTAAAGTTGGAATGGAAGTTACTTAAAACACTTGATAATAGGGTAGCCTTCAGCAGCAAGGAGGATTACTCTTCTTTCTTGCCATAGGAAGCTAAGGAATCAATGAAAAACAACAACAAATATATTTAACATAAAACTGGACTGGAATCAAATAAGAACATAATGTTATTGGGTATAACGAATGGGCCAACTGAGAACAGAAACACAATTCCCAATATTGCATTTATTTATTTTTGTAAATTACAGGTTTTTATGTGTCTATACCTCCGTGAAAAATAAGAAATTTCATGTCATATGCCAGCGATACTAAATCTGATTCTGATTTTGATACTGGAATGAGCTTCCCGTCCAATGTGAGACACATTGTCTTCAGCTTGGCATATCAGTGGGCAGGCAGACGCTGCTTTCATTAAACAGGCCTTTCAAGTATTAAATTTGGGAGTTAAGTGGTAACCATATGACCCAGTTTAGTTTTATGGTTTTGGACTTGGCAAAGCATGGTCTGGGACACTCAGCCAAGTTTCATACAAATGGTGAACTATCTGCACGATGCATTAAAAATTTTAACGGTGCATTCATAAAGAAGATTTATCAATGTAACCTTTGGCGAAAGGGACATAAAGATTGCAAAGACTCTTCCCATAAATTTCTTAATTAGCAATCCAATTAATTTCCCATGAGAAGCATTATTCAGGAAAATTGACCATGTAATGAAAATATTATCTAATGCTAGAGCCTGAATTTAACTGCTTACCCACCAACATATGTTTGGGTCCTATAAGAAGGCCCAAAAGACTGAAGAACTTGACAGTAGATCTTTATCCTATATCACAATCACTTTAAATTAGACTGAATAACATTAACACTGATGAGAAGCAGGAAGAACAGAGCACCTTCAAAGGTATAGAGGGCTCAGTGAATCTCTACTGGGAATATAAATTCAGAATATTTACCTCTTTATGTAAATCTGTACCAAATAGTCCACTTGTGGAATGCAAATCGAAAAACAAAACATAGATGCTGAGAAATCGGTAACAAAAATACTCTGTGGAAAGAGAAGCAGAATTAATGTTTCAGGTTATAGACCGTTCTGTGGAACTGGGTAAGTGATATTAGTTCATTTTAATTTACAAAAAGGATGTCTAGCAAAAAGAATATCTGTCATAGGGAGAGATCAGGATTGCAGCAACAATATTTTGCTTGTGAAGATGTACGGTTGATAGAATTATGAAGCAAGTCAGAGAGAAAACCAATAAATAAATGTGTAAAAGCTGTAAAATGCAGGTGAGGATTGTTGCAGAGAACTCAGACTTTGAGTCCTCTGCAACGAGGGGAATATTGGAAATGGTCAACAGGTCTGTCAGTGTGAACAGACAATGAATAGTCTTCAATTTGAAACATCAATTCTGTTCCTCTTTTCACAGATTGTGGCTGACCTGAAGAGCCTTTCACCATTTTCTGTTTTTGTTTCACCTTAGAATGTATCAGCTCACTATATACAATCGACTTGTCTTTCCTTTTAACCCCAAATTAGAACATATGTTGAAACTGTTAAAATGAAAATGATAAAAAGTACAACTCAAACAATAGAGAATGTTGAAAGCACATGGCAGCTTAATTAATGATTGGGAGGAGGAATTGAGATTAACAAATGCACATTCATGACTCAGAAAAGGAAATTTTAACCTGTCTTCTAATATTGCAGTGACAGAGAAGGCCCAGGTAAATCCATACCTAAATGTTATCCTGTCCATGAATGAATTTTAAATTCAATTCCAGAATCTCTCCGATTTCTCTCTTTGTTAAAAAGTAGTTATTTTTTGGGATCTGGGTGTCACTGGCAAAGTTAATAGTTATTGTCCATTCCTAATTGCCCTTGTTTGACTCTTCATTAATAACTGCTGTTCTTCAGGTTAAAGTCCTTCCATAGTACTGTTGGATGCAGAATTTCAGGATTTAGATACAGCTGGACTGAATGGACACTGATATATTTTCAAATTGGAATGATGTGCAGCTTGGATAAGGACCAGTAGGTGTGATGTTCCCATGGACCAACTTCCCTTGGTCTTGGTGGTAGAGATCTGGAAGGTGTGTTTGAGTACCCCCGCGATACATTTTGTAGATGGTCCACGCTGTGTGTCATACCTAGAAAAAAGTAAATGTTCAGGCTAGCTGATAAGTGCCAATCAAGTGGTCCATTTAGTCCTGGATGGTGTCAGATTTCTTGGTTAGTAGAGAATATTTCATTATGCTCTTGCCACATACTTCATAAATGATGGAAAATCTTTGGCATATCAGGAGGTGAGGCACTCACTGGAGGATAGTTAGCCTCTGATCTGTTCCTGTAGCTATACCTTTATAAGGCTATACCAGTTGGGTTTCTGATCAGTGGCGACTCCCCAGAATGTTCACAGTGAGAGAAATCGGTGATTGTAATACTGTTGAGTGCCAAGGGTAAGTGGTTAGGCCTTCTCCTGTTCAAGATGGGAATTGCCTGGCATGGTTACGGCACTTATCAGCCCATGGCTGAATATTACCTAGGCTTTTCTCCATGCAAGTACATGCCTTTTGTTGCAGAGTTGTGCATAGAACTGAATATTGCTCATTTGTAATGAATATCCCAGTATGATGGAAAGAAGGATGTTTTTGATGCAAGTGGAGATGACTGGGGCCAGGACACTGTCCTGAGGAACTCAAGCTATGATGCCCTGGGCCTGTTACCTACATTCTGGCTGTATGTTTTCAGTTTGATTGCACAATCGGGCGATCTGTTACTTTGCTGTCTCTGAGAGGGTCACCATGAGGCTGCGAGAAAGTGTGTGACATGGAGGCCAGGAAGTCTGGAGGTGGGGCATGACTCCACCTCTCACTGATTAAAGCGCTGAAGAAGATTCAAATCATTGAGGTGGGTGCAGAGGGCGAGCGAGTGCTCAGCGCCATCTATCAGCCTCTCACTCATTGCTGCCCGAGGAGGGTGTCTGCGTGTGACAGTCGCTCTCTCCCTCTCGCTCGCTGCTCCTGAGGGAAGGTTCTTGCATTGAATGATCTCTCTCTCTCCCTCAATGCTATCGGAGAATGGTGCCAGAGCAAGATTTTATCACTGCGGTTTGTGGAAGGTGGACTCAAATTCATACTTATGATGTGTTCTAGTTTTCTGGTTGCTCCATTCTTTGTTGCTGGCTTGGACGATTTTGAATTGGGGTGGTCTGAAGATAATAAACACTGAGCTGAACTGAAAAATGCCTTTTGATTATATGTGTTATATCCTGTGTTTTTGCTCATTTTTTGTGGCTGTTTGTGCGATTTGTTTTTTTTTTTTTTGCATGTTTTGTTTCTTTGAATGGATTGCACTGTTATTCTTTGTTTCATTGCTGTCTGAGGGGAAGGGGAATCTCAGAGCTGTATTACTGTATACATCTTTGATAATAAATGTACTTTGAACTCCCTGAACTCACTTTGAAGGATTTTGTCATCCATACTATCCATGTCCCTGGTACCAATGTGGACCACAATCACTGGCTGCTCACCCTCCCACTTAAGTACTCTGTGGACTTAATCTGGCATTTCCCTCCCTGATCCTGGCACCCAGGAGGCAACAATCCATTGGGAAGTCTCATTCTCATTCACAGAACCTCCTTTCTGTTTTCCTAACCAATGAATCCCCTAAAACTACAGCTCTTCTCTTCTTTACCCCTTTCCCTCTGAGCCACAGAGCCAGATACAGTGTCAGAGGCCTGACTACTGTGGCTTTATTCTGCTAGGTCATTACCCCCAACAGTATCAAAAGAATTTTTGAGGGGAATGGCCACAGGGATCGTCTGCATTGGCTGCCTATCCCCTGACAGTCACCCTGTTACACTAGAGGCCTCCCTACCTTCCCAGATCCCACAAGAGGAGCATTCCAGTATTCTGTCTGGCTCTAAAGAAATAAGAAATAAACAAGAATGAATAACGAAAAAAATCTACCTACGGCCTAGCCTCTCCTTGAAAAAGCTTTGATGAACCAAAGTCTCAACACCCCATCCCAACACCGGCCCACTCAAACAATGGCGGCTCCACTTAAAACTAACATTTTTCATTGGTTCTTGCTAAGTGCCTAATTATGCACAATACAATGTCTCCTCAGGGCTGTGGTGTGCAAAATGTACCGAATGACCCACTTGCTTCTTTTAAACTCTCCCTCCGAGCAATCTGGTGTCTTCTTGGGACTTTGTAAACTGTCCTGTGATTAGGCCAGGGTTAAATAAGTGAGGTGCTGGGCAGTATAGCTTGCCCAGCTATGGAAGGGTCTGTTCCATGCTGTATTGCTAAATAAATATACAACAGACAAATAGGTAGATAGATAGATAAATAAACCAACAAACAAACAAACTTTGATTTCCATTCCCTGTTTTCTCATTTTTATCCCATGACTTATCCTTGCCCTTTGTGGGATAATTAAAGCCAATGTCTCTCTGTCCGGTTACTGAAACATTGAGGAATATGTAGCAATGTTTCTTTGCATGTTGCAAAAGTGAGAAAATTTTGACAAGTGAATCAGAAATAAAACTGAGGAAAACTATTCTGAAGACTTAACAGAGTTAGAAAGATAAATGTAATGAATAAAAACTCTTTGGCTTTCAGCTAGGTACAGGTATTTATTTTAACCGACATTTCGATGACAAACACTGCCATTTTCATCAAGGATAACGTCTGGGCATTTCTAGTCTGGCAGTATATATCCCCCTATAATCTGCCCCTCCTGATTGTTTAGTTCTCATCCAATCAGGTTTCCGCTGCCTTGTTTACAATCAAATTCCAGTTCTTACTTAGAGAGCGATCTTTTCACCATTGATAAATTTCATGAGGTTACATGAAATGATATCTCTGGTATTCTGCCATCATCAATCCACAAATATTGAAAGACTGAATCCAGGATAATCTAAATCAGCCCTTCATTCACTTCGGCATCTTAGCTGTTAAAATGTGCATAACACATAAGTGACTCTGTGGCTGCTGGTTCCCTCCTCTCCAGCCAATACCCACCATATTTGGTTATCCCTGATAACCTCCCATAAAAGAATCAATCGTGCTTGATTCTGCTTAACTTCTGAGATCAAATGATGCAGCTGTCAGTGCAACCACATCACATATCTAGATCGGATCCTTGGGGGCTGCCTGTATAGAGTAAATATGTTCTCTCTGTGGTTGCCTGGATGTTTTATGGGTGTTCCAGTGTCCACCCACACCTTAAACCCATGTTGGTAGGAGAATTGGCTACTCTAAGTCACTTTATCTCTAAAGCCTTTTTCTTGCAAATGCAGTGTGAATATATTCCTCTCAAAGAGCAATGCATAATGCTCATCATGAAAGATAATAGATGCTAGTTTTTTCATCATTTGTGTAAACTTTAGTTTTGGTATATCATCTTTTTCAGAACGAAGTTGTTCCTAGGACTAATTCGCTTTCTCAGCCAGATCATATAAAAGAAAAGAGATGGACTACTTACACAGTTTTTTCCTCTAAGCAGTAGAATATTATAAAATGTATCATGCTTCTGTCATTATAATACATAATTAGACTTTCAGTTTTTGATATACATATTCTGAATTGGTTTCCTCTTAATAACATTCCAGATTGATTTCCATTGCAGTGCTTTATAAATCTGTCTAAAATGTTGATGAGACAGGCCTTGTTCTTGATGTAATTTTGGCTGAACTGAGAAGCACAAATTGTTCCCATCTCCTTGAAAGTGCAAGGCAATATTGCTTGATTTAGCCTGTCCAACATCATGGGATATCAAATTGTTGCAGAGTCATGCAGTATGGAAACAAGCCATTTGGCCCAGCACATCTGTACTGTCAAGTGAGCACCCCTTTGTGTTAATTCGATCTTCCGGCGCTTGCTCAGTAGCTTTTTATGCCTTCGAGTTTTAAGTATCTGTCTAGGCACCAGATCTTGTCAATGACTCTGATTCCACCACTCTCTCAGACAGTATATTCCAGCTACTTATCACTCTCTGGTTGTTAAAAGAACCCCCTCAGCTCCCCAAAATTAACAGTAACCCTAAATCTATATCTATGTTCTCTAGATTTCCACCTCTGATAAGGAGAAAAGTCTCTTGTAGAATACTTCAGCTGTACCTCTAATAATTTTATGATTCTCACTCATACACCTGGTGCTTCAGAAAAAACAAACCCATGATTCCAATCTCTCCCCATAAATGAAATGCTCAATCCCAGGCAATATCGTGATGAATCTCCCCTGCACCCTCTCCAATGCACTTCCATCCTTCCTACAGTGTGGTGACCAGAACTGCAAGCTGTACTGTTGCTGACATGTGACCAATGTTTTATAAAGTTGGAGCTTAACCTCCCTTCTCGTGTATTCAATGCCTTGGTCAATGAAGTCCAGTACCCATGGGCTTTCCTGAGCACATTATCCACCTGTGCTGCCACCTTCAAGGATCTTTGGACTTGTAAGTCAAGGTCCCACTGTTCCTCAATACTCTGACGATCTTACATTTCCTGGTGTATGTTCTAGCCTCATTAATATCTGAAAATACATCACCTCACATTTATCAGGATTAATCTATCTGTAGTTTTCAGACTACTTCACCAACAAGTTGTGTATAACTTATGTTTAAATTTGTTTATGATGATGCTGCGTGTCTGCAGGTAAGTGTTTCATTGCACCTGTGCTTACATCTGCCTGTGCAGAAGAAAATAAACTCAACTTTGACTTAATATCACCCCGTAGGCAAAGACTATCCTCCACACTACCAACAACTCCAACAACCTTGGAGCCATTTGTGATCATCTTTTCTTTTCTTTTGATTCTTGCATTTTATTGTTCCAATTTCAAATCCAAACATTCAAAGCAAGGACCTTTAAGACATAATTTTTATTGCCGTCAGTGTCATATTTTCAACTCAGTGTACAAATTAACTAAATTATAATTTGCTTATTTCTTCAGTCTATTCATTCTATTTAGTGCACCATTGGAGAAATAATGAAAAATAACTTCCCAAACTGAGGTGTGACATTGGACACGACTTAATAGAAAGTATTAGGAATACAGGCAGATAAAATTGTTGGGACTTAACTAATTACATTTGTATCATTAATGTAAAATATAAGATAGGAGTAGTCAGTGCAATTAATAGAACAAGAGTGTATTCTGCTTAAAAGAGCGTAATTGCCCATTTACTACAGAAAGAATGGACAATTATATCAGGTGAGGTAGATAGATAAAGCAGAAGAGTAGAGGTGATAAATCACTGTGTGATTCCAGTGTAAACTGAAGCAACTTCTAACCTTGGAATTGGAAACTGCTACATTACTGCTTACAGATGGAGATAGATTACTGCATCCAGTAGTCAGGGGTAGAGAGCACTGAAGCAACGCAAACCTCTCTCAGGGGGAAAGGATTCCCTCATAGCTTGGGAAGTGTTTCCTTCTTAATGGAATTACCAGTATCAGACATCCCACCCTGCAAAAACCCATTTCAGGGAGGTAGCACCATCAATTTGCGGGAGACTCCCGGAACTTCCGGGAGAGGTGGGATGTCTGCAATAGAGTAGCTCCTTAGCAGCTAGCCAGCTAGTTTAACTAACGTTAGCTATGCTAATGAATGAATGACACCTGTTAAACTCACCTCAACATGTCTTTTACATTTACAGTCTTAACCCACCATGGGCAATAGAAAAGTCACTGTTGCAAACAGTGCAGCGAGCAACACTGTCATTATTTTGACCCCTATTAGGCAGGGGTACACTTCAGGGTAGTCTGGGGTGATGTACGTTTTATATTTTCTTTTTTTGGAACACTCTGCCATGGCGTGCTCTCGCTTTCTCTCTTGCTTGCGCGCTCTCTCTCGTGGTCACTCTTGCTCTCTCTCTCATGGTCGCTTTTGCGCTCTTTCTCTCTCACTCATGCGCTAGCTCTCAAAAAAATTGATTTCCGTGGTATTGTATATAATTTGCGGGCATCAGGGAGCCACTATTAATATGCGGGAGACTCCCAGAACTTCCGGTAGAGGTGGGATGGCTGCTGTATTTGCCCCTCAGTCAAGCTCACGAAAGAAAATGATTTCACCTGTGTTGTTTGCCAAATGGCTGCTATGTTGTACTGCAACAGTTTCAAAGCCGAATTTCAAAAGCAGTTTGTAAAGTGTTTTGAGGCCTACTAATGTTTTGAAAGGTGCCGGATAATGTTATTTTTTGCAGTGGCATTCAGTATACCAACTGTGTGTATTCCTTCCAGCGCAATAACATCAGCAGAGAATTTCTTCTGGCAGCTTTTCAAAGAAATAATTTTAAAATGGCCTTTATCATGTCGAATGAAATCAACATATTTGCTGCTCACTATTACAGCTGAAGTGTTAATGTTCCAGTTCTTGTGTTATATGACAGCAATCTAAGTATTTATTTACTCATTGAGATTTGAAGTGCGGAATAGGCGTTTCTGGCCCAATGAGCCATAATGCCCAGCAACCCACCCATTTAATCCTAGCCTAGTCGCATGACCATTTAAAATGACCAATTAACCTACTAACTGGTATGCTTTTGGACTTTGGGAGGAGACTGGAAGAGACTCACACACTATTGGGAAAGACGTGCAGACTTCTTTCAGAAGACGTTGGAAATCGAACTCTAAGCCATAATAGCATCGCGCGAACTGTTATGCCACTGTAGTGCCTCACGGTATGTACCAAAGCTATATACTACTGCCACTGACTTCTCTGTAATGCAATCTGTCGTTGGCAGATCACTTATCTATTGCCACATCTTGCTGAGAAACTAGACAATCTCCCCTGCAGAGGGCCTTTGCACGTGCAGACAAGGACTTCCTCTCATTTGATGCCAGTCTTTAATATTAGATGAGAGAATTCAGAACATATGCTCTCTCATCACTTCAAATGTTTCCATGTAATTTTTTTTCCCCCCAGAGCAGGTCTCAGACTATTTGGTTTTGATCACTTTGAGAGTCAAAGTATCAGAATTTTCTTATTGATGCATGGTTCCAGGAACATTACAGAAGCACAAAATTAAGCATATTGCTGCACCTTTCAATGTCCATGAACCCTTAATAGAGTCATAAAAAACTACAGCACAGAAACGGGCCCTATGGCCCATCTCGTCCATGCCGAACCATTTAAACTGCCTTGTCCCATCAACCTGCACCCGGACCACAGACCTCCATAGTCCTCCCATCCGTATACCCATCCAAACTTCCCTTAAACTTTGAAATCGAAACTGAATTTACCTCTTGTGCTGGCAGCTCATTCCAATTCTCACCATTCTCGGAGTGAAAAGGTTTCCCCTCATGATCCCTGTTGTGCCTGTGCATCCACATATCAATTAAATAAAAGTACCCACACGGGAGATGGCTTTAACCGATGTATTCACATTGCAGCGAGAGAGAGAGAGAGAGGGAGAAAGAGAGAGAGATCAATATGCATGCGTAGGTGACAGATCAATGCATATAGATAAGTTTACAGTCCATATGGAGTGCTAAGGGAAGTCATTGCTCCAAAAGAAATAGATCCATACATTCCTTTAGATTAATATAACATAAAACTGTATATATAACAAAACACATTCGATTTCCCTTTCACAAACCATATTCAAATAAACATGCTTTCACAATAATGGTCCATCACTAACTTCACTAAACTAAAGATTCAGTCTTCTTGGTGGTGGTTTGTTTCTTTCAGGGTAGTGCCTCTAGATCTGTGGGGTAGTATCAAGCTTGTCAGGAGTCTTGTCAAAGATATAGTTCTCAGATGCTGGAGTCACGTTGCTGTTAGTGACATGATATCACTGAGAGGTGAGTCCGGTAGCTATAATGTGTCCATCTTGTTGGATGCAGTTGACTCAGGTGTGTTCTTCAGTTGAGCATCCAGTATCTGGTCCACATGACGTCTCCGTGTATGATCTCCAACACCCACTGTGTACATCAGTAGTCCAGTTTTATACCTAGCCTACCAGGTATCCACTAGTCTTCTCGGTAATCACGTGCTAGGACTTCCTGCTCAGCCTTGAAGCTTCTTGCTGATTCCCTTGGTAAATGGTTGAACCGTTTATTCTGCACTTCCCTCCGCAGGTCTGGTTTCAGGAGGTCCATGCACGATCTCAGATTCCTCCTCATGAACAGCAGTGTTTGATTTGTCATGGCATGAACAGAGTTCCAATACTCAAAAAGGAAATTGCCTGCCTTGTGCTGTAGAGTAATGTCCTCCATGCATATAGTGTTCATGGACTTCTTGAAGGTTTTGATAAACTTTTCATCTAACCCATTGTTTCTCTTTGTATTTCGGAATTTGTTACCGGCAACTGGTCCTCCGATGTTGAGTGGAACACTTCTGCTGGGTCCCAGTATGAAGACTTTTCTTCTTCAGTTGCCAACAGTGGACGACGTGACAAGCCATCAGTGTTGCTGTGCTGTTTGGTACCCTTGAACTCTATGTCATAAGAGTGGGCTCCTAGGAACAGTGCCCAACATTGCAACCGGGTAGGAGACATCACTGGAATTCCCTTCCTCGGACTGAAAATCACAAGGGGCTGGTGATCTGTCATCTGTCAAAGAGATAATGGTGGAACTTTTTTATTTCCCGTACTAGACTAAGGGCCTCTCAGTTGATGTGTGCATAGTTGCATTCTGAACTCATCAGTGATCTTGAAGCAAACACATTGGACGAACAGATCCATCTTTCATAGTGTATGACAAAACAGCACCAATGCCATAAGGGAATGCATTGCACACCAGTCTGATGGGCAGGGATGCGTCATAATGAGTGAGCAGTTCATCGGATGTTATTAGTCTCTGTTTCCTTGAATGCTCTTTCACATCTTTATGACCATTCCCACTTTGTCCCTGTTTGTAACAGTGCATTCAATGGGTGCATCAGTGTTTGGGAGAAACTAGTGGTAGTTGTTTACAAGGCCCAAGTATGATCTAGGTTGTGACACATTTTCCAGTTTGAGTGTCTGTAGCATTGTTTCAATCTTCTCTTGTGACTTATGGAAGCTATGCTTGTCAATGACATGTCCACAATATAAGATTTTGTTCTTGAAAAACTCACATTCCTTTCTCTTTGCATGCAGACCATACTCACGGAGCCTGGTAAATACTTTACCCAGGTTCTGGAAGTGCTCTTTATCATTCTTGCCAGTCACGATGATGTCATTATGGTAACATTGTGTTCTTGGGATATCTTGGAGCATTTCATCCATTGCTCTTTGCAAATTGCAAAGATGGGACGATTATACTGGAACAGTCCCTTGTGAGTGTTGATTGTGAGGAAGTTCCTGCTTGACTCCTCCATTTTCATTTGTAGATAGGGTTGTGACAAGTCAATCTTTGAAAACATCTCCCTGCCTGCCAAAGATGCAAAAATATCTTCAATTTGTGGTAGGGGATACTGCACAGTACGCAGATTCAGGTTCATGCTCACTTTCAAATCCCCACATATGCGAACAGCTCCAGCCTTCCCTTTCTTGATCACTGGGACAATGGGCATGGCCCAATTGCTCCACTCAACCTTGGAAAGAATTCCAGGCACCTCCAAGCTCTGCAGTTCAGTATCCACTTTAAGGATATAAATCATAAGGCACTGGACGTGCTTTATGGAATCTTGGTGTTGCTGTTTCCTCCAGTTCAATTCTGGCCTTCGTGCCTTTGAGTTTACCAATACCCTTCTCAAACACTTTCTCATTAGTATGACGCAGCTGTGATGGTCTCTGGTCAGTGCTACTGTTTGGGTTGCAGTTGCCCGTTGATGACACATTGAGAGCTTTGATTGTGTGCCAGTCTGGTCGGGTTTTTCTCAACCATTCATGTCTGAAGAGTGCTGGCCCTCCACTTTTCAATACATAAAGCGCTAACTGTTGTGTTTACCCTCCATAAATCACATTCACTTTGTCTTTGGGAGACACTTTTTCACCCTTGCAGGTCTTTAGCATCACTAAGGTTTTCTCTAAAGGTATCTTAGAAAACAGTCTGTTGTAGTCAGCCTCTGGAATTATAGGCAAAGCAGACCCTGTATCCAGCGCCATTTTGAGTTTTACACCAGACACATCTATTGTGATTGATATTATATTGCGATCTGCTTCAGTACTAACCTGCAGTTCTAGGCATCACCTTTGTCAGACTCTGTGTTGTCTGATTCGATTTCACATTCAGTCACTTTATGCATTTGCTTAGTTTTGTGTTTGAAACTTTTCACTCAGTGTGGTTTTTTTTCTTTGGTGTGCTTTTCGTCTGTTTTGCACACTGTCTCTATGTGACCTTGTCTGTGACACTTTCCGCAAACATTTTCTTTGAACCAACAGGATTTGCCAGATTGATAACATTTTTGGCATTTTGTACCATTCGGGAACATTTTCTGCATTTCACATTCTAAACACTTTTTCTGTAGTTCCGCTGCATCCTTTACTGCAGTCTCTAATGATATTGTAATGTTCAATAACCACTCTAAAATTAGGTCTCTTTCTGACAGTAGCCTCTTTTGAGTTCTTTGACTATGCATGCCATGTACAAGTCTGTCCCTTAATGCATCAGAAAGTCCACCTCCAAAGTCATAGTTTGGGAAAGATCATGCAGTTCTGCAATCTGCCAATTTTTCTTGGCAAGTTTTTCTACAGAAGTGGTTTGCCATTGTCTTCTTTTGGGCAGTGTCTTTACAAGACCGGTGACCCCAGCCATTATCAAAACTCTTCAGAGATTGTCTGCCTGGCCTCATTGGTCACATAACTAGGACTTGTGATATATACCAGCTGCTCATACACCCATCCACCACCTGCAACTATGGCTTCAGATGACCTTGTTTGGGGGCTAAGCAGATGCTACACCTTGTCCAAGGTTGGCTTGCAAGCATGAGGAGGGAAGGAGCCCCTTACACTTCCTTTGGTAGAGACATGCGTATCTTATCCTTGCCTCATTCATGTGGTAATTCCTTTTTTTATTCCTCAGTTCCATCCATAAAGCCTCACTAAACAAGTTCTCCAATCTGTCCTGACTGAGCACTGCCATAACATTTTCCCTGACCTGTAATACCATTCCTCCTCCTTTAATCCCTCCCATTTTGTCACATATAAAACAACAGAATCCTGGAATATTGAGCTGCCAGTTCTGCCCCTCCTGCAACCAGGTCTCACTAATGGCTACAGTACCATAATTCCATGTGTTAATCTATGTCCCAAGAACATCTGCCTTTCCCACTTCTTGCATTGAAACATATGCAGCTGAAAACATTAGTCACACATACTCAACCTTTTGATTTCTGACTTTGTCCAAGATCTTAACAACATCTATCTCCATAATTTCATCACTATTTGTTCTGTCACTCTGGTTCCCATCTACCCGCATCTCTAGTTTAAACCCTTCCCCGTGCAGTATTAGCAAATGTTACGACTAGAATATTAGTCCCCCTCCCCCCAGGATAGATTAGATTAGATTATGAAGATACGTAGTTCTCTTTTATTGTCTTTTAGTCATGCATGCATTAAGAAATGATACATTATTTCCTCCGGTGTGATATCACAAAACACAGGACAGACCAAGACTGAAAAAACTGACAAAACTACATAACTATAACATATAGTTACAAACAGTGCAACAATACCATAACTTGATGAAGAAGTCCATGAGCACAGTAAAGTTCAAAGTTTCTTAAATGTCCCACATCTCACGCAGATGGGAGAAGGAAGAAAAACTCTCCCTGCCATGCCGACCACAATCCGACTCTGAGTCATCCGAAAACTTCAAGCTCTGATCAGCTCTCCGACACCGAGTTCTGAGCGCCATCTCTGCCCAAATGATTCGATCTCCTTCTCGGTCGCCAAAAGCAGGAAAGGCAGGGGATTTTGAGGCCTACCCGCCGAAAGATTCCGTCCACACAGTAACATCAGCAGCGAACGGGCATTTCAGAAATTTCTCCAGATGTTCCTCTGTGCTTTCACGTCTATTCTCCATCATATCAGAATTGTCCACGGCCCCTATTTAGTAGATACGATATCATTTTTCACCGGAGAGCTGCGCACACGCAGGCGCGCCGCCATCTTCTCCTCCCGCCTACCATCTAGGCGCTAACCATCTCTTCTGTACAGACTCCGGGTTCCCTAGAGGAGAGCCCAATGATCCAAAAATCTGAAGCCTTCCCTCCGAAACCAACTCCTTAGCCACATGTTAAACTGTATGATCTTCATATTTCTGGCATCACTAACACGTGGCATGTGTAGGAAACCTGAGGTCACAACTCTGGAGGTCTTATCCTTTAACTTAGCGCCTAACTCCCTGAACTCACTATGCAGAGCATTGTCCCCCTCCCTGCCTATGTCATTGGTACTTATACAGACCATGACTGGCTGTTCACCCTCCCACTTAAGAATGCTGAGGACTTGATCTGCGATGTCCTGCACCGAGGAGCCAACATACTATCCAGGAATCTTGTTCTTATCCACAGAACTTCCTTTCTGTTCCCTTAACAAACGAATCCCCTATCACCACAGCTTTCCTCTTTTCTTTCCATCTGAGTCACAGAGCCTGATTCAGTGCCAGAGATCTGACCATTGTGACTTTCCTCTGGTAGTCCATCCCTGCCCAGCTGTATCCAGAGTTGAGGGGGATGGCCACGGGGGTACTCTGCACCGGCTTCTTAACATCTTTCATCCTTCTGACTGTCACCCATTTTCCTGTGTTCTGCAGCTGGTGTATAACTACCTCTCTACATGTCCTGTCTATCACCCCCTCAGCCTCCTGAATGATCTGGAGTTCACCCAGTTCCAGCCCCAACTCCTTTACGCAGATCGTCAGAAGCTGCAGCTGGATGCACTCCATGCAGGTGAAGTCGTCAGGGACACTGGAGATCTCCCCTGCCTTCCCACATCCGCAGGAGGAGCATTCAACTATCATTGCTCTGTGCAAATATAAAGAAGGAAACAATAAATAAATTTTAAAAAATACTCTACCTACAGCTTTTTATCTCCTCTCCCTCAAGCCTCAAATCCCCACTCTGACACTGAGGTCACTGAATCGGCCGCAGGCACTCTTTTATCATAACAGCCATTTGTGCCACTTTGAAATAGCTAAGTGTATTTTAACACAATCAATAACTGTTTCTAAAGATAACCAGCTACAGTATATAATTACAGGCTTATTAGCTGATTCCAGTGCACTGAAAGATGTCGGTTCTGATGAAGACGAGATGCTTACTTGGCAAGAGGTTCTTTTTTATATTGTCTCAGTATATGATGAAGCTATAAAAGACTCGTAGACCATAAAGTCTTAAGATATAGGAGCAGAGTTGGGACATTAGGCCCACTAAGTCCATTCCCCATCCAAACATGGCTGTTTCTTTTCTCATCGTGCTTTCTCCCCATAACCTTTAACCTCTTTGCCAATCGCAAATCTATCAATCTCTACTCCTATGATCTGGGCTGTACAGTACTCTGATGGAACAAATTCCACCGATTCACCACCATCTAGCTGAAAGAGTTCCTCCTCATCTCAGTTCTAAAGGGACATCTCTTTCTTTTGAGGCTGTGCCCTCGGAGCCTAGATTCCTACTATTAGACACATCATTTCCACATCCACTCTACCTAGGACTTCCAGTTTTTGGTAGGTTTCAATAAGATCTCCCATAATCCTTCTGAAATCCACTGAGTACAGAATATGTTCAGCAATTTTAACAACGACTGCAGGGAAAGAGAGTTTTGTAGCTTGACATATGCACCATCATGTTCTGTGTTATCTGGAATCTCAGTCAGTTCATGAATATTGGTTCCAAAGTAAGATTGTGTTTTATTTTCTCAGCTCTCAAGACATCTCAAAAATATTTATTTGTCTCTTACCATGCGGCTCATCTTGGCAGTCCAATTTCACCAATGGTTCACCCCACGCAAGCTTGGAATAACTGCCTTTCAGCCATTCAGTTGTTCAGATATGGAGGACCTACATCACAAGTTCCCACTATATCCTGGAGTTCAAATGCATTATGACCTTGGGTGGCACAATGAGGAGCCCTATCCATGAAAAGCCCTCCTTCCACTGCCATCCCACCACTACCACCATCAATTTGACAAAGCTGGGAGAGTGGTTTTGTCAGCTGTAACTGTAAATGATTTGTTATAGCCTTAAACATTTGTAACCCTCAGAGACATTTGATAATTAGCAAAATGCACATAAATAATTTCCAAAACTTAAAACCATCTAGTTTATTAAATTTAAAATTACTTACAACACAAATCAAATATAGCAAAAAAAATTGAAATTGTATCTTGCACCCAAAACTCTTTGTCTGTTAAATATTGTTTGACCTAGCCAAGAAATAATTCTCCAGCAAAATACTGAGGCTGGAGAATTATTAAGACTGGATTCCATTGTTAGTGTTTATGTGAAGTCTAGCGGCTAACTAAGCTGATAAATTCAGAATTCCAATATTTTTCAGTAAGTCGTGGACTTCTGGGTCTGGATATTGAGGTGCAATAATTCAGTGAGGAAAGGTTGAGAAAAATGCTGGGTAATAACAGGGGCTTGTTTGACTCTGGTTCTCAAGATTAGCTTTGTTTGTCACATCAAAACATGCAGTGAAATGTGTTGTTTTGTATCAAATCAGTGAGGATTGTGCTGGGCAGCCTACAAGTGTCGCCGCACTTTCATTGACAAGATAGCATGGCCTTAATACACTAACCCTAACAGTACATCTTTGGAATGAAGGAAGAAACCCACACAGACATGGGGAGAACATTCAAATACCTTACAGATAGTCAGAGGAATTGAACCTTGATCTTACAGCTGTCACTGCAAAGTGTTACATTCTGTTGTAAACCTGTGGGATAGTAACATGGCTTACATGCCATGTTGGAGCAAATGTAAGATTGAGATATATTCCTGTGGAAGCGGAATTTTAAAAGCATGTTTCACAGCCCCTTCCAATTGATGGAGCCAATTTAATAAGGTTGAAACTGTTCAGCAGCAGGGTCTGCTTCATGTAATTTTCTTGAAGTTTCCTCATAGTGAAGCTAAAGAACATTTTCCCTCTAGAGTTTTGATGAGCAGACAATTGAGAAGGACCTTGGTGATGGTTTTTCCCACAGCAGACTGCAGGGAAAGCACTCTGTATCAGGCTTGTCTTCTTTTTTGAAGAAAGTCAGGATCACAGTACTTCTGAGGTCTCCCGATATAGCCTCCTCTTCTTAGATGTAGGCAGCAAATTCATGGATTTGTGACTAAAGCCCTCCATTACTTTTTAGGGTTGCGGAGGAGATCCTCTCTGCTTCCAAAGGTGTATATTTTTTTGGGTAGGATATGGCCTTTTCAACATTTTGTCAGTAAAGATTGGGGGCAAGGTAGCTTCAAATTAGTTGAAAACCAAAAACAAAAAGGCTGCAGGTGCTGAAAATCTGAAACAAAACCAGAAAATGCTGGGAAGATTCAGTTGGTCAGGTAGAATCTGTGAAAACAGAAACAAATATAACAAACAACAGGAATTCTGCAGATGCTGGAAATTCAAGCAACACACATCAAAGTTGCTGGTGAACGCAGCAGGCGACTGTACCTCTTCCTAGAGATGCTGCCTGGCCTGCTGCGTTCACCAGTAACTTTGATGTGTGTTGGTTGAACAAATATAACATTTTGAGCTTTCAGGTTAACATTTTTGATTTTGATTTATTATTTAAGGGTCTCTGATTTAAAATGATAACATTGATTTTCTTACTGTAGGTGCTGCTTGACCTGCTGAGTGCTTCTGGCATTTTCTGCTTTGGCACAAATAGGTTGCTGTGTGATGGAAACAAAGGCACTCATGTCTTTGGAGTGGGTATTCCTTTTAGCAGATGTTGCCTGGTTTTCTGTTGCTGTGGATCTACCCCTATTCATGGCTCCCTGTGGACAGGAGATCATTGCCAGAGTGTTCCTCAGCCTGTTGTTCACTCTTTCTTTCTATCCCTCTCTCTCTATCCACCGTTTGTTTGATGTTTGGAGCTAATCTTCAAATTAAGACAATTGCACTCCAGAAGCAAGGTCACCCAAACCTAAATAATCAACCTGCTGTATGCAAAAAGATGTTCGCACTGGCACATATCAAAGGCCAAGCCATATGCAAGAGGATAGACCGAATGCTCAATATGTGCATGGCAAAGGTTCTCAACACATGGCATGAAAGGAAGCGTTGCATAGCAGTTATAGCATCAGTGACCAACAATCAGTGACCAGATTCAATTCCTGCCGCACAATGCATTTCACTGTATGTTTCGATGTACATGTTACAAATAAAGCTAATCCCTTATTCTTAATTACTTTGCCCTTCCACAGTAGAATATCTGGCATAGCTCTTGATCAATTGAGGAGAAGAGTATTTGAAGAGCAAGACCTGAGGCCCAGCACAAAACTCAGTCTAATGGACAGCAGTGGTCACTACTTTCTGAATCAACACTGAGACATGCACTTACAACAGCAAACATCTCAAGGCACTGCAAAAATACCATCAATGCTGTCTCTGCAAAATCATCCATATTTATGCAAGGGTAAGTGAAGCACTGTCAGTGTCCTCTCCTTATGGCAAAGACCCCAGCATTCAGGCTCTCGACTCTTTCAGACTACTGAACTGCCTCCTAACATGATTATGATAGCTCTTGACCTCACAATCTACCTCAATGTGACCTTGCGCCTTATTGATTGCCTGCAATGCACTTTTTCCTGTAACAGTAGCACTTTAATCCACATTGTTATTGTTTCCCTTGTACATCCTCAATGCACTGTTGTAATGAAATGATCCATAGAGATGGCACGCAAAGCAAATTTCTTTTTACTTTACCTTACAATATCAAATCAATTTACCAATTTAATCACATTCAGCTGTGAACCATCTGTTTGGGAAACTCAATGTGTCAGGCAGCATCTGTGTGAGGAAAGGATTGTTACCATCAGGACAAATCCCTGCAACAGTCCTGATGTAATGGTTCAATCCAAAGCATCAACAGTCTCTTGTGTCTCCTAGTTACATGTATTTAGTTATATTGCAAGTGTCACTTCACTCTTCAAGAAGGGACGGAGGCAAAAGACAGGAAATTATGGTTCACTTAGCCTGACTTCAGTGGTTGGCAAGATTTTAGAATTCATTGTTATGGACGGGGTTTTGGGATACCTCAAGACACATGATAAAATAGACCCAAATCAGCATGCTTTCCTTTAAGGGTAATCTTGCCTGACACACCTGTGGAATTACTTGAGGAAATAAAAATTAAAGATTAGATTAGCTTTATTTGTACAATGCACAAAATGCTGGAGGAACTCAGCAGGCCAGGCAGCATCTATGGAAAAGAGTACAGTTGAGGTTTCAGGGCAAGACCCTTCGGCAAGATTGGAGAATAAAAAAGCTGTGGAGTAGATTTAAAAGGTGAGGGGAGGGGAGAGAGAAAGACACAAGATGATAAGTGAAACCTGAAGGGGGAGGGTATGAAGTAAAGAGCTGGAAGGTTGATTGTGAAGGAGATACCGGGCTGAAGAAGGGGGAGACTCATAGAAGAGGACAGAGGGTCATGGAAGAAAGAAAAGGGGGGAGGGGAGGAGACCTAGAGGGAGGCAATGGGCGGGCAGGGAGATAAGGTGAAAGAAGGAAAAGGGGATGGGGAATGGTGAAGTGGGGGGTATTACTGCAAGTCTGAGAAATCAATGTTCATGCTATCAAGCTGGAAGCTACCTAGACGGAATATAAGGTGTTGTTCCTTCAATCTAAGTGTGGCCTCACCAGAACAGTGGAGGAGGCCATGGATAGACATTTCGGAATGGGATTGGGAAGTGGAATTAAAATGTGTGGCCACTTGGAGATCCTGCTTTTCCTGGCGGAAAAAGTTTGTGATCAGCTTTATTTGTCATGTGTTCATTGAAGCATACAGAATAACGCGCCACTTGTGTCAAATCAGTTCGGCAAGGATTGTACTGGGTAGCTCACAGGTGTCGCCACAATTCTGATGCCAACGTAGCATGCCCACAACTCACTAAATCTAACTGTACATCTTCGGAACATGAGAGGAAACTGGAGCATCGGGAGGCCACCCATATAGTCATGGCATACATACTCCTTACCAGCAGCAGCAGAAACTGAACCCTGATCTTACAACCAGTGCGATAAAATGTTGTGCTAGCTGCTACACCACCATCCACCGTGTCACTCTATAACAGGCAGAATAGACAAAGGAGACTTAGTAGAGGTTGTTTACTTGGATTTGTTCACGGACTAGAAGGGCCGGGATGGCCTGTTTCCGTGCTGTAATTGTTATTTTCAGAAGGTGTCTGATAGATGCTGCACTTGAAACTGCTAAACAAGTTAAGAGCCAATGGTATTACAGGAACTATATCAGCATAGACAGAAGATTAGCTGACTGGCAGGGAACAAAGAATGGGAATAATTGGGGATTTTTCTGGTTGACTAGTGGTGTGCCACAGGAGTTGGGGTTGGTCATCTATTCTTCATGTTATACAGTATCTTAATGTTCTGGATGATGGAATTGATGGCTATGTGGCCAGGTTTGCGGATAACACAAGGTAAGTGGAGGGCCATGAAGTGTTGAGGAAGCAGAGCACCCACAGAAGAACTTGAACAGATTAGGAGAATGGGCAAAGAAGTGGCAGATGGAATACAATGTGTGGAAGCATATAGTAGAAGGAATGCAGGTGAAAACCATCTTCTGACCAGGGAGCAAATTCAGAAATCATAGGTGCAAATGGACTTCCGGATGCTGGTGCAGGATTTCCTCAAGGTTAAATTGCAGGTTGAGTCTGTAGTAAGGAAGGCAAATGCAATGTTTGGACCCCATATCCAAGAAAGGATATGCTGGCATTGGAGAGAAACCAGAGGAGGTTTACAAGAATGACCCCAGGAATGAAACAGTTAATGAGAATCAGAATCAGGTTTATTATCACTGGCATGTGCCGTGAAATTTGATAACTTAGCAGCAGCAGCTCAATGCAATACATAATATAGAAAACAATAGTAATGATAATAAGTAAATCAATTACAGTATACATATATTGAATAGATTAAAAAATCATGCAAAAAACAGAAAATATATATATATAAATAAAAAAAGGTGAGGTAGTGTTCACAGCTTCAATGCCCATTTAGGAATCCGATGGCAGAGGAGAAGAAGCTGTTCTTGAATCGCTGAGTGTGTGCCTTCAGGCTTCTGTACCTCCTACCTGATGGTAACAGTAAAAAAAAGGGCATGCCCTCATTGCTGGATGTTCTTAATAATGGACGCTGCCTTTCTGAGACACCGCTCCCTGAAGATGTTCTGGGTACTTTGCAGGCTAGTACCCAAGATGGAGCTGACTAAATTTACGACCCTCTGCAGCTTCTTTCAGTCCTGTGCAGTAACCGCGCCCCCCCCCCCCATATCAGACAGTGATGTAACCAGTCTGAATGCTCTCCATGGTACATCTATAGAAGTTTTTGAGTGTATTTGTTGTTGACATACCAAATCTCAAAGTCCTAATGAAGCATAGTCACCGTCTTGCCTTCTTTATAACTGCATATGTTTGGACCAGGTTAGGTCCTCAGAAATCTTGACACTGAGGAACTTGAAACTGCTCACTCTTTCTACTTCTGATCCCTCTATGAGGATTGGTATATATACCTTCGTCCTACCCTTCCTGAAGTCCACAATCAGCTCTTTCATCTTATTGACGTTGAGTGCCAGGTTGTTGCTGCAACACCGTTCCACTAGTTGGCATATCTCACTCCTGTACGCCCTCTCGTCAGCATCTGAGAGTCTACCAACAATGGTTGTATCATCAGCAAATTTATAGATGGTATTTGAACTATGCCTAACCAGACAGTCATGAGTATATAGAGAGTAGAGCAGTGGGCTAAGCACACACCCGAGGTGCACCAGTGTTGATCATCAGTGAGGAGGAGATGTTATCACCAGTCCGCACAGATCGTGGTCTTCCGGTCAGGAAGTCAAGGATCCAATTGCAGACGGAGGTACAGAGGCCCAGGTTCTGTAACTTCTCAATCAGGTTTGTGGGAATGATGGTGTTAACTGCTGAACTATAGTTGATGAACAGCATTTCATATAAGGAATGTAAATATATAAAGAATGTTTGCTGGCCCTGAGCCTTTACTCACTGGAATTTAGAAGAATAAGGGGAGTTCTCATTGAAACCTTCCAAATATTGAAAGGCCTATGTAAATAAAGTGGAGGTGGAGAGGATCATTTCCCGAAGTAGAAGAGTCTGGTACCAGAGGAAGCTGCCGCAGAATACAAGGATGTGTCACACGGGGTGTTGGGTACGGACCCAAATGCAAGACACAGTCGCTGAAGTACTAGGAACAAGAACGGACAAAACTAAATGACGGGACAGCATGCAGACTAGGAGTAGGGACAGGGACGCGGACTAGGCTAGGGAAGCAGGACCAGGATGAGGGACTGGGAACAAGGAGCCTGGGCATGGACTCCGAGCCAGAGACTGGACAAGGACCCAGAACCTGGGTCTTGACTCAGGCTCGGACCCCAAAACTAGGTGAAGACGTGACCAGGCTCGGGCTCCTGGAGACCGGGCGAAGACATGACCAGGCTCGGGCTCCTGGAAGCTCAGATTCTTGGAGGCTCGACAAAGACATGATGGGGCAAGGGTACTTCAAGGCAACTCCCGAGCAGGATGCAGGACTCCACCCCACAGAGGCAAGGACAGGGAGGGACAGAACCAACCACAGGGTAACAGCAATCAGCCTGGCTTACCCGACAGAGGCAAGGGATAGGAAGGGAGCTAGGTCCAGGGTGGCTTCAAGACTCGAGGCCGGTAACCTCGGCAGGCTACGGAACAGCCAAATCCATATCTCAATGACTGCACTGGCCTTCCACCGGTGGGTTGCTCCAAGGGGAGACTGACAAGACAACCCAGCAACCACACCCAATCCTAGGGCCACTTATATTCCCAGGCCCAAGATGAGCATCAGGTGCTTATGGTTAAATCCAACTGAAACAAGGGACAGCCAGAAGACCCGGAGTCTGGAGTCTGCGGACCGGACCATGAACCTGAATGTGGACTTCGGACCGGACCATGACAGTATCTCCCTTTAGAACAGAGGTGAGGAGGAATTTCTTTAGTCAGAGAGTAGAGAATCTGTGAAAATCATTGGCAGAGTGGTTATGGTGGCAAAATTATTTGGTATATTCGAAGTGGAGTCGATAGGTTCTTGATTAATAAAGGTATCAAAGGTTATGGGAATAAGGCAGAAGAATGGGGTTAAGAGGGAAAATAAATCAGATGTCTTTGAATGGTGGAGCAGGCGTGGTGGGCTGAATGGACTCATTCTGTTTCTATTTCTGATTCCAGCCTTCCATACCAATTGTATGCCCACTTCCAAGCAGACATTCCTTCTGAGCCGTGTAATGAGAAGAGATCACCAGTCAAACAATAAAAGAGATTCAAGAATGTGCTCAAAGCCTTTTAGAAAATTCTCACTGAATCTTAGAAAACTCTGGCTCCTAACAACACGAACTGGCGAAGCAGCATTCAAGATAGTACTCCTACCTTGATGTCATGCATCAGGAGCACACAGGAGTTCTGTGTAAGCAGTAGAAGGCTCTTACTGTGATCTCATTAACCACTTCAGAGACCGCAAGTACATAAGCCATCTCTGACCTCTAGAGATTGTATACAACTGGCTATGCTGTAGGGAAATTCTAGGTAGTTTCTAGAGTAGGTTATATGGTCAGCACAACATTGGGCCTAGAATGTGCTGTAGATTTCTATGTTTCTATGTAAATGGAAGAGAAAGACTGGGAACTACTGCAGTTTCAGTGTCTGAACAAAAATCATTCCAGTCAGAACATTAGTATTACTGAGAGATAGAACCTACCTCCATTGAAAACGTGATGACTGATTAGAAACAGACTGTGTGTGGGAAATCATGTCTCATAAATCTGACTGATCTTTTTAAAGAGATGACAAAGATGGTTAGGGCAATAGATATCACCTCTATGAATTTAAGCAAGGCATGTGACATCGTACATTGCAGGCTGGTCCAGAAGGTTAGATCTTATTGCATCCAAGGTCAGCGAGCCAACTGTATACAAAAATGGCTTTGTGATAGGTGTGATAGTGGAAGGTCGTTCTTCTGTTGGAGGCCTGTGGCTAGTGGCGTGCCTTATATAAAGCTATGAAAGGGATAGATAAGGTGAATGGTCACTGTTTTTTTCCCGGGATAGGCAAGCCTGAAGCTGGAGGGCATTGGTTTAATGTGAGAGGAAGAAGATATAACGGAAGTCTGAGAGGTAACTTTTTCCACACAGAGGGTGGTGGAGCCTGGTACAATTAGAATATTTAAAAACCATTTAGTCAGGTATGTGGATAGGAAAGGTTCAGAGGGATATAGGCCAAATGCAGACTAACTTGAGTAGGCAACATGTTTGGCCAAATGGCCTGTTTCAGTGCAGTAAAGCTCTAACACTCTCTGACTCCATTCAATAGTAACAGCATCCTGGTCATTTCAGATTAAAAACTGTCACTTGGTACAACAATTTGTTTATGATACTTGGTAAATATCATTAAAAAGACGCTATTGCAAATGGTTCCACATTGCAATGGTTCTCATTAGCCATCTATTGGCAAAAGCAGAGATAAAAGTAACAAAAATAATTGTTAGCTCCCATATTTGATTCAGTTATGTGATGTAGACTTTGCTTCTGTACAGGAAGTTTTATCTTAGACCATGAAAATGTTGTTAGCAAGAATGAATACTAAAAGCTATTGCTAAGCAAACCTCCAGCAATCATTTGCTTTTAATAATTTATCTAAGAATAGTATTAAAATTCCAGTAATATGTTTTTTTTAAACACTCTAGTTGTCCCATTTCTGTTAATATAACATGAGACTAATTCCCAAGTTACCAAATAATTTTATTTTGACAGGACCAATGATTTTCTGAGAATGAAATTTAGTGTGTCAGATAATTGTTTACCTTCAGAGTATTGATGAAAACATTACTGGAAATGAGTATAAATTTTGACTAGGTAAGACATCTAAATTTAATAAATGAAAGTTACTGAACATGAAAATATTTTTTTCAGGAAACTTACAATGACATTGTTGATATTCTAAGTAATATTTCTCAGAACTAAAATCAAATCGGAAAATAGAAACTTAGAAAACCTACAGCACAATACAGGCCCTTTGGCTCACAAAGCTGTGCCAAACATGTCCTTACCTTAGAAATTACCTAGGGTTACCCATAGCCCTCTATTTTTCTGAGCTTCATATACCTGTCCAGGAGTCTCTTAAAAGATCCTATTGTATCCGCAAACAACAGGAATTCTGCAGATGCTGGAAATTCAAGCAACACACATCAAAGTTGCTGGTGAACGCAGCAGGCCAGGCAGCATCTCTAGGAAGAGGTGCAGTCGACGTCTCAGGCCGAGACCCTTCGTCAGGACTAACTGAAGGAAGAGTGAGTAAGGGATTTGAAAGTTGGAGGGGGAGGGGGAGATCCAAAATGATAGGAGAAGACAGGAGGGGGAGGGATGGAGCCAAGAGCTGGACAGGTGATAGGCAAAAGGGGATACGAGAGGATCATGGGACAGGAGGTCCGGGAAGAAAGACAAGGGGGGGGGGACCCAGAGGATGGGCAAGAGGTATATTCAGAGGGACAGAGGGAGAAAAAGAGTGAGAGAAAGAATGTGTGCATAAAAATAAGTAACAGATGGGGTACGAGGGGGAGGTGGGGCCTAGTGGAAGTTAGAGAAGTCGATGTTCATGCCATCAGGTTGGAGGCTACCCAGACGGAATATAAGGTGTTGTTCCTCCAACCTGAGTGTGGCTTCATCTTTACAGTAGAGGAGGCCGTGGATAGACATGTCAGAATGGGAATGGGATGTGGAATTAAAATGTGTGGCCACTGGGAGATCCTGCTTTCTCTGGCGGACAGAGCGTGGATGTTCAGCAAAGCGGTCTCCCAGTCTGCGTCGGATCTCGCCAATATATAAAAGGCCACATCGGGAGCACCGGACGCAGTATATCACCCCAGTCGACTCACAGGTGAAGTGTTGCCTCACCTGGAAGGACTGTTTGGAGCCCTGAATGGTGGTAAGGGAGGAAGTGTAAGGGCATGTGTAGCACTTGTTCCGCTTACACGGATAAGTGCCAGGAGGGAGATCAGTGGGGAGGGAAGGGGGGGAACGAATGGACAAGGGAGTTGTGTAGGGAGCGATCCCTGCAGAATACAGAGAGGGGGGGGGGGAGGGAAAGATGTGCTTAGTGGTGGGATCCTGTTGGAGGTGGCGGAAGTTACGGAGAATAATATGTTGGACCCAGAGGCTGGTGGGGTGGTAGGTGAGGACCAGGGGAACTCTAATCCTAGTGGGGTGGCGGGAGGATGGAGTGAGAGCAGATGTACGCGAAATGGGGGAGATGCGTTTAAGAGCAGAGTTGATAGTGGAGGAAGGGAAGCCCCTTTCTTTAAAAAATGAAGACATTTCCCTCATCCTAGAATGAAAAGCCTCATCCTGAGAGCAGATGCGGCGGAGACGGAGGAATTGCGAGAAGGGGATGGCGTTTTTGCAAGAGACAGGGTGAGAAGAGGAATAGTCCAGATAGCTGTGAGAGTCAGTAGGCTTATAGTAGACATCAGTGGATAAGCTGTCTCCAGAGATAGAGACAGAAAGATCTAGAAAGGGGAGGGAGGTGTCTGAAATGGACCAGGTAAACTTGAGGGCAGGGTGAAAGTTGGAGGCAAAGTTAATAAAGTCAACGAGTTCTGCATGCGTGCAGGAAGCAGCACCAATGCAGTCGTCGATGTAGCGAAGGAAAAGTGGGGGACAGATACCAGAATAGGCACGGAACATAGATTGTTCCACAAAGCCAACAAAAAGGCAGGCATAGCTAGGACCCATACGGGTGCCCATAGCTACACCTTTAGTTTGGAGGAAGTGGGAGGAGCCAAAGGAGAAATTATTAAGAGTAAGGACTAATTCCGCTAGACGGAGCAGAGTGGTGGTAGAGGGGAACTGATTAGGTCTGGAATCCAAAAAGAAGCGTAGAGCTTTGAGACCTTCCCTTGTCCATTCGTCACCCCCATCCCTCCCCACTGATCTCCCTCCTGGCACTTATCCATGTAAGCAGAACAAGTGCTACACATGCCCTTACACTTCCTCCCTTACCACCATTCAGGGCCCCAAACAGTCCTTCCAGGTGAGGCAACACTTCACCTGTGAGTCGACTGGGGTGATATACTGCATCCGGTGCTCCCGATGTGGCCTTTTATATATTGGCGAGACCCGACGCAGACTGGGAGACCGCTTTGCTGAACATCTATGCTCTGTCCGCCAGAGAAAACAAGATCTCCCAGTAGCCACACATTTTAATTCTGCAACCCATTCCCATTCTGACATGTCTATCCACGGCCTCCTCTACTGTAAAGATGAAGCCACACTCAGGTTGGAGGAACAACACCTTATATTCCATCTGGGTAGCCTCCAACCTGATGGCATGAACATCGACTTCTCTAACTTCCGCTAGGCCCCACCTCCCCCTCGTACCCCATCTGTTACTTATTTTTATGCACACATTCTTTCTCTCACTCTCCTTTTTCTCCCTCTGTCCCTCTGAATATACCTCTTGCCCATCCTCTGGGTCCCCCCCCCCCCCTTGTCTTTCTTCCCGGACCTCCTGTCCCATGATCCTCTCGTATCCCCTTTTGCCAATCACCTGTCCAGCTTTTGGCTCCATCCCTCCCCCTCCTGTCTTCTCCTATCATTTTGGATCTCCCCCTCCCCCTCCAACTTTCAAATCCCTTACTCACTCTTCCTTCAGTTAGTCCTGACGAAGGGTCTCGGCCTGAAACGTCGACTGCACCTCTTCCTACAGATGCTGCCTGGCCTGCTGCGTTCACCAGCAACTTTGATGTGTGTTGTCTATTGTATCCGCCACCATTTCTGTCGCCGGCAGCCCATTCCATGCACTCACTACTCCCTGCATAAAAACTTACCCCTGACATCTCCTCTGTACCCAATTCCAAGCACCTTAAAACTGTGCCCTCTCGTGCTAGCCATTTTAGCCCTGGGAAAAAGCATCTGACTACCCACATGATCAATGCCTCTCATCATCTTATATACCTCTATCAGGTCACCTCTCATCCTCCGTCGCTCCAAGGAGAAAAGGCCAAGTTCACTCAACCTATTCTCATAAGGCATGCTCCCCAATCCAGGCAACATCCTTGTAAATCTCCTCTGCACCCTTTCTACAGTTTCCACATCCTTCCTATAGTCAGGCGACCAGAACTGAGAACAGTACTCCAAGTGGGGTCTGACCAGGGTCCTATATAGCTGTAACGTCACCTCTGGGCTCTTAAACTCAATCCCACAGTTGATGAAGGCCAATGCACCACTGTATGCTTTCTTAACCACAGAGTCAACCTGCGCAGCAGCTTTGAGTGTCCTATGGACTCAGACCCCAAGATCCCTCAATCTTCTACACTGCCAAGAGTCTTACCATTAATACTATATTCTGTCATCATATTTGACCTACCAAAATAAACCACCTCACACATCTGGGTTGAACTCCACCTGCCACTTCTCAGCCCAGTTTTGCATCCTATCAATGTCCCACTGTGACCTCTGACAGCCCTCCACACTATCCACAACACCCCCAACCTTTGTGTCATCAGCAGATTTACTAACCCATCCCTCCACTTCCTCATCCAGATCATTTATAAAAATCACAAAGAGTAGATGTCCCAGAACAGATCCCTGAGGCACACCACTGGTCACCGGCCTCCATGCAGAATATGACCTGTCTACAACCACACTTTGCCTTCTGTGGGCAAGCCAGTTCTGGATCCACAAAGCAAGGTCCTCTTGGATCCCATGCCTCCTTATTTTCTCAATAAGCCTTGCATGGGGTACAGTGTCAAATGCCTTGCTGAAATCCATATACACTACATCCACTGCTCTACCTTTAATGTGTTTAGTCACATCCTCAAAAAATTCAATCAGGCTCGTAAGGCACGACCTGTCTTTGACAAAGCCATGCTGACTATTCATAATCATACTATGCCTCTCCAAATGTTCATAAGTCCTGCCTCCCAGGATCCTCTCCATCTACTTACCAACCATTGAAGAAAGACTCACTGGTCTATAATTTCCTGGGCTATCTCTACTCCCTTTCTTGAATAATGGAACAACATCCGCAACCCTCCAATCCTCCAGAACCTCTCCGGTCCCCATTGATGATGTAAAGATCATCGCTCGAGGCTCAGCAATCTCCTCCTTCACCTCCCACAGTAGCCTGGGGTACATCTCATCTGGTTCCGGTGACTTATCCAATTTGATACTTTTCAAATGCTGTAGCACATCCTCTTTCTTAATATCTATGTGCACAGTCCTCTGTAAGTTATCCCAAAAATGTTTAAAATTTACAATAGTTTGAGCAGCATCTAGAAAGAAAGAAACAAAGTCAATGCCTCTGATGACTTTTCATCTGAACATGAAGAAGATGCACAGAAAGGGGGAAAGGAGGAAAGAACAAAAAGAAAATCAAATAAAGATAATAGCTCAGGATCAGACTTGAGACCAAAATGCATTTGGTCTCCTCATCTTGTGAACACTGCACAGTGAACAGCCAATCAAATATACTAAATTGAATAAGTGCAACTAAATTGCTACCTTAACTCAAAAAAAAAAACCTCAAGCCATGAATAATGGACATGCAGGAACTGTTGCTGTCAAACTCTATATTTCTCTCTGAAGGCATTGCTTAATCTGCAGAATATTCCCCGTTCTTTTTATTTCAGCATTGCAGCATCCACAGTATTCTACTTTAGTTCCCGTGTATGTCTAATTTTAGATTCTCCTTTTCATAGTAAATTCTACATTCAGTGAGAACATCAAGAACCCCTAACAAATGACAGAACTTCTTATAATTTGTTGACTTTGTTGTAATTTGTGTAATCTTCTATTTTAATTGCTGACCATAACTTATTACCTATACACAATATTACTTCTCAACTTTAGTACTTTTCTTAAGCTATTGATGTGTACATGGGGAGTGAGGTTTCTTTTAATACCCTCTTTATTTGCTCTATTGCATCGTGATAATTTGAGTTTCTGTTAGGGATACCTTTGAGAAATAGTTTAATCAAGATTAAAGAAGCTATTTATTGGTTGTTGTACTTTTAAAATGTAAACATTTCCTTTTTTCCCAATAGCATTCATGCTGAATGTTTTGAGCAAATATATAATAAAGTTCTGAAGTCATAATAGGAGTTTTGTTCCTAAACAGAAATAAAATGAAATTTTATCTCAATATCACTCAATACAAGGGAGCATTGGGAGCGGACCCAAATGCAAGACACAGACACTGAAGTACTAGGAATAGGACAAGGTTTATCAAGAAAGCAAGGGGAGTCAGGAAGAAACGACGCTGGACATTGTCACAGGCCCTAGATGAGACAAGGATACTGGGCCTGGGCTAGGACTAAGACTAGGAAAGCAGGACCAGGATAAGGAACTTGGAACTAAGAGCCAGGGCTAGGACTTCGAGTCAGAGACTGGACAGGGACTCAGAACCTGGGTCTTGACTTGGGTTCAGACCCCAGATATACGTGAGGACAAGACATGAGTACAGGACTGGACATGGCTAGGCTACAGGACTGGACGTGGAACTCCTGCACAGGATGAGGCACACGGCCAGGACAAGAACACAAAGCCTTGACTTGGACTGGACGAGGTTCTTGGACGTGGCTTGGACTGGACGAGGGAACTCCAGCACTGGGCAGGGCGAGGTACACCAGGGCAGGACTTGGCTCTTGGACAAGGCTTGGTTAGGCCCTTGGGTACAGAGCTGGGACTCCTCCTTGGAGCACAGGGCCAGGATGACTGCCAAGGTAAACTGCCAAGGATTCAGATGGGAATGATCCAGCACAGGAGAAGGAATCTCCAGCACCGGGCTGGGCAAGGCACTCCTGGGCTGGGCAAGACCACGAAGCCTTGACTTGGGCAGGACTGGAACATGGTGCCTGGAACTTGGAACACAGGAACAAAGAACACAGAGCCTGGACCCCTCCTTGGGAACAGGACCTAGGACCGGGCTTCTTCTTTGACACAGACACTAAACACAGGGTCACAAAGAGACAGTTCCAAGATCAACAATACATAGTTCCTTACCATGGCATGACAAGGCTCTGGTCTCACTCTGGCAGTTGAACTAGACAGCGACACAGGCGAGATTGCAGGCAAGGTTACAGACAAAGTTTAGTGCCAAAGTAACTGTTGAGATAAACTGCCAAAGTAATTGTCCAGGATTAAGATGGGGATGGAGAGGGGAAGGGAACAGTCCAGCAGGGAATCATTGCTTTGCAGAGGTATTTATGTGTCAGCCCAAAATGAGAATCAGGTGCCTCAATTAAGGCACCCAATGGAACAAGGGAAAACAGGAAAACCTGGAATAAGGATTGATGAACTGGACTGTGCACTGGAATGCAGATTTCACGGTCCAGACCATAACACAGACATGAATAATATCTTTTCAAGATTTTGTGAGGACATTTATCAGAAAAAAAATGTTTAATCTTCTGCTCAAAATGGATCAAGACATGCCATCACGATGCTTAGAAGTTTTCATCTATTGGTAATTTTGATGGGTAGAATTCCAATCTGCCTGAATATAATTTCTGCCTGTTAAGAAAACACATGACATCAAGGACAGAGGCCTATGGAATCACATAATTTTTTTATGCACCATGATGTGGTCTGGATTGGAGGAAGACTTTAGTAATGACGAGACATTGGATGGGCAGTGTTTTTTTTTCTCCTGGAGCAAAGGTGGCTGAGCTGTAACCTGGTAGAATTATATAAAATTATGAGAGCCATAGATAAAGCAGACAGTCAAATTCCAACTACCCCCTTGTTAGAACGTTAAAAAAAGTCCACCATTTTAAAGTGAGAGAGGTAGAAGATTTAAAGGGGACCTTAGCGACAAGTTTTTTTTTGGAATATGGTGGAATCAGAGACGTTTATGAGGCATTTAGACGGGCTTTAAAAAGGCAAAGCATGGAATAAAGCAACACACATAAAAGTTGCTGGTAAATGCAGCAGGCCAGGCAGCATCTCTAGGAAGAGGTGCAGTCAACGTTTTGGGCTGAGACCCTTAGTCAGGGCAAACTGAAAGAAGAGCTAGTGAGAGATTTGAAAGTGGGAGGGGGAGGGGGAGATCCAAAATGATAGGAGAAGACAGGAGGGGGAGGGATGGAGCCAAGAGCTGGACAGGTGTTTGGCAAAAGGGATATGAGAGGATCATGGGATAGGAGGCCTAGGGAGAAAGAAAAAGGGGAGGGGGGAAGCCCAGAAGATGGGCAAGGGGTATAGTGAAAGGGACAGAGGGAGAAAAAGGAGAGAGAGAGAAAAAGAATGTGTGCAATAAATAAATAAATAAATAAATAAATAAATAAATAAATAACGGATGGGGTAGGAGGGGGAGGTGGAGCATTAGCGGAAGTTAGAGAAGTGAATGTTCATGCCATCAGGTTGGAGGCTACCCAGACGGAATATAAGGTGTTGTTCCTCCAACCTGAATTCCAGCATGGAATAAGGTCTTAATGGGGCAAATAGGATTACTAGAGAGCAAAAAGTTCAACACGGATATGTTAGGCCGAGGGGTTTGTTTCTCTGCTGCACAATTTTTTTAAACTACCTGCATTATCAGCAGGAATCCATTACATATCCCCATGCCTATCTAGTTGGCATTACTCCTTCCCAGTGTGGTAATTGCATGCGTGCACACCTACAGCCGAGAGAGAATTTCAGCCCCAGGAAACAGGTTTTCCGCAGACGACGAATCTCCAGTTAACCCACGTATTGATTCAGCTGGGTAATCAAACCAGAGGCCCTGCCCTGCCCTGCCCTGCCCCGCAGAGAAACAGGTTGTCTGTCGTCCATCTACATTGCAACAGGGAATTCATTTCACTGTGAGAATTCTCCTCCCAAATGAAAGACTAAAGCTCAGTTTCAGATTCATTTATTTATCATATGTACATCAAAACATACGGTGAAATACGTTGTTTGCATCAACAACCAACGCAACATAAAGATGTGCTGCGGGCAGCCACAAATACCGGCACTCTTCCATTATCGTATCAAACAGCGTCTGAGCAAGAATAACACGAGCGCTTAAAACAGGTGAAATAAAAGTTTCGGAATGAAAGAGAAAATTAAACAAATCAATAAAGAAAAAGTATTAGCCGTCAGAAACAGTGCACTCAATCATATAGAAAGTAACTACTGTAATTCTTGTGTTGCCGGTTTGTCTGTGGGAATAATTGTGAGCTCACACTTGCCATGCAGGATCAACGCAAATAAAGGCAAGAATTCGGTTTGATTACCCAGTTGAATCAATACGCTGATTAACCGGAGACCCACCGAACCATATATATATTTTTTTCTCCTAACCTTACACCCTGCCACGTCAGGCTGCCGGTGTATAAATTACACTGGCATTAAAAATTGTCCCCTAGCCCTCGTGTACGAGAGAGCCGAGAGCTCCATTAAAAAAAACTGGCTACAACAACAACAAAAAAAAATCGACGGGGAGATTCAAAAATACATGTCTGAAGTCATTCTGGTGGCCCTCCATGGGAGAGATCTACCAGAGCACCTCCAGGTACGGAAAAAAGGGAAGGTGTTCAGGAGTTAAGCCCAGAATGATGGAAATAGTCAAAGACGAGTTTGACCCATGCAGAACGTAACATCATAGAGGGAATTCCCAAGGATATACAGCGAAGAAAAATAAACGGCGAGTTTTAAATCTAACTTCCATGTGAAGGACCGCTCTCCGTTCCCCAAAATCGAGGATCTGTTGCTCCTCCTCGGACTTCGGTTTTGTTCAAAGCCGCTCACCTTTGGAGAGAATTTGCGCAATGCCAGGGAACGAAGGGAAGCGGGCGAATTTCGCCACTGGCGCGCCCCGAGTCGGGGGATCCGCAGCACCCGCCCGCTTGCACGGGTTCTCCAACTAGCCCAATGTCCTGCAAAAAGTGACTGGAAAGAAATCTACTCTGTCGAATGATTGACGCCGCGAAGGCAGGCACGGCCAATTAATCACCAGTCTGGATTCGCTCTGCACATTGTGTGAACATCTTCAACAGCAAAGGTTCGGCGCCGAACAAATGCTGTGGGCACTGTCGGACCTGGTGATGGACACTAACGGCAGCTATATCAGCAAGTTCCGCTGGCATACCGTTGGGGGAGCCCTAGAAGAGCTGAACACCCCTTTGATGATCCCTGGGTCGCTGGACCCCAAGATCTTACACATTGCCCCGCAGCCCACACCAAGCCCTCGACCCATCGCTGACACCTCCCCGCTGCAGAATGCCACCAAGTGCGGAGCGGAGATCTTGCCCTATGGCGACACGGAGAAGGTGATCATCGGGATTGTTCTGTCCATCATTACCTTGCTCACCATCTCTGGCAACTGTCTAGTTATGATCTCGGTGTGTTTCGTGAAGAAGCTACGGCAGCCTTCTAACTATCTCATTGTGTCTCTGGCCCTGGCCGATCTGTCCGTGGCCGTGGCCGTGATGCCATTTGTTATCGTTACCGACCTGATAGGAGGCCAGTGGATATTTGGGCAAGTTTTCTGCAACGTTTTCATTGCCATGGATGTGATGTGCTGCACCGCTTCTATCATGACGCTGTGTGTCATCAGTATTGACAGGTGAGCTCTTCACATACCTGCCCCGCAATCATTTGTATCCGCGACCGTGTAGGAATGCAAGAGTTGCCCCCGAAACCCCTTGTATGCAAAATGCAATTCACTTGCCACCAATCGGCCGGCCGTCTAATAGTAACTGCCCGCTCATCGAAAATTATGATTTCAATGCGCAGTAATGCGAACTTATCCGGTTTTAAAATTACTCTGACATGTTTCCTGAACTGTTTCACTGTGTATGTGTGTTTGAAGTAAATCCTCTCAAGAAAGTCGTTTGTAAATAGAGTACAACTCTTCAGATCAAATAAAGGGATACGATAAAAATAATTGGTGTGACAAGAATGAGGAGGCGAATGAAAGCGTGGTTCTGGACTTTATTCGGCCCATGTAAAAAATCTCGCTTTAGCTTGCCATTTAAGAGGCTCTTCGAGACGCAGAGAACCGCGGGTATACTCAGTCAACAGGATGGAAGAAGGGAGAGGGAGTCCAGCTTGTATTGACACGTCTGCCATAGTCTGTAAAGCACCTTTACGGTCGCAGTTGCTACACACTATAGACGTCCCTTGTAATTGGCACTGTGACACTGCGGCGCGCCTGTTAGTGTTTATTTGATTTGATCTTAAAGTAGAACGAAGCTTTCACAAACACGCACACTCATTTTTCTACCTGTGAGTCTAGAAAGCAGAGTGTGTTCATACCCGATGCGGGGGAATCCACGTCCCAGCTGGCGCGGATGTCTGTTGTCAGTTACTGTCCCCCCAGCTGGAGAAGGAGGTGAAATGTTGATAACTGGATGTCTGATTGCGCACGTATGAGTGAGCTTGAGCGTCAAATTCTGCCCGTTTGCGAAATAAGCACTCGTTTCCACTAGTGTTACTATGAGGTGCTATTTTGTGGGAAAATAATGTACCAATGCACAACATCGGCGGGCCTACGAAGGGTAGAAAATGCACATTATATGTTGCAGTTTCAGATCCTCGAGGAAACAGACTCGAAACGGAGAATGTTATTCAACATTTCCCATCCCTTTATGCTTCTTAAGTAGGCATTGAAAGAACTCGTGTATGAATTCAACAGCTTGCTTTTAAAATTCAACAGTCCCATTGCATTATGTTCGTAACACCGATATAAAACGGTCAATGTTAAATAGCTTCAGACTCACTGAACTTAACTTGAAAGTATCGCAAGAGGTTCTCTTATAACGAATCTTTTTCCAGATATATCGTTCATTTGCATATAAACTTGGATTAGATGGATAATTTTGCGACGCGGTGTGACAAGGTTTAAAAAACAAATATACTCAGTTGAATGCTTCCGCGTTAACGTAACTTTTCCTTGCGAATTAACTCGCCAGTTTTATTTATCCCGGGGTAGAGGTATGGGAAACACTTTTTTCTTCTTTAAAAAAATTGAAATAAGAGATGAAATGATGGCAGATCACTAATTGCGTCACCTCTGTAAGAAATGCTGCAGTACGCAAAACCTGACTGCTGATTCTATTTGTAATTTAGATTAAAACGATCAATCCCTGATCACTTTAGTAGAATTTGCAGACTATGATCAACTAATGCACAGGTTCACCAGGATATTTTGGCAATTGAAATGCTTAATGGAATCCATATCACATGCATAAACTAACCGCAGCTGTAGACAATATGACCATGATCTTCCAATATAGATTAGGAAGTAATTCCGGAGGACACCTAGACTTTCAATTAAAACTATGACCTAAAGGTTTCTCGGGGCACCCAGGGAAGCATTGGTCATGAAAAGATGCAGCTGATGCAGAAGTTCAACGGGCAGAATAAATCCAAGAGGTTGCATGGAAACATGTCCTTTGGCCCAACTGGTCCCAGCCAACTAAATTGCCAGATTGAGCATGTGCTATGTGTCTGGGTTTGGCCCATATCCCTCCAAACCCTTCTTATCCATGTTACAGTCCATATACCTTCAAAATATCGTGATTGTACACATCTCAAGCACTTGCTGTAAAAGCTCTTTCCAGACACTCACCATCCACTGTGTGACAGAAGTTGCCACTTAGGTCTCTTTTAAATCTTTCCCTTCCCAACTTAAACCTATGCAATCTAGTTTTGGACTCCCTTACCCTGAGAAAAAGACTTTGTTATTCATCTTATCTATGCCCCTCATGGTTTTATAAACCTCTGTGAGGTGACCCCCCCCCCCCCCATGCTCCAGTAAATAAAGGTCCAGACTATCAAGTCTCTCCTTTAAACCAAATCCTCCTGTCCCGGTAACAGCCTCTTAAATCTCATTTGTACCATCTTCACTTTGGAGGCATAAACACAGTACTCCAAATGGAGCCTTACCGACTCAATATTCTGAGCAAGTGTGCTAAACAGCTTCTTCACCACTCTGTTTATTTGTGTCACCACCCTCAAGGAACTATGTACCTGCACTTCCAGGTCTCTCTGTTCTATAACATGTCCCAGGACTCTTCTATTTACGACGTAACTCCTGTCTTGATTTATTTTACTACAATGCAACCTTATATTTATCTGAGATAAGCTAAATCTGCCTTTTCTTGGCCCACTGCCCTGTTCGAATATGATCAGGGTGTCACGGTTGTGTAGTGGTTAGTGTGACACTATTACAGCTCAGGGTGCTGGAGTTCAGAATTCAAACGCAGTATCCCCTGTACGTCCTCCCCGCGGAATGCATGGGTTTTCCCCAGGAGCTCTGCTTTTCTCCCACAGTCCAAAGACATACCAGGCAGGTTAACTGGACATTATAAATTGTCCTGCGATTATGGGTTAAATCCAAGTTGTCGGGGGTTGCTAGGGAAATGCTGTTCCAAATGCCTGGAGGGCCTACTCTGTACTGTACAGTACAACTAAATAAAAACAAAATCCCACTGTAATCTTAGATGGCCAACTCCACTGTCCATTCTACCATTAGTCTTTCTCTTATGTTTGCAATGCCCACAAATGCATTGGCCAATAATGACTTACCAAGTAGTTTTCGGTGATGTGAAAGTTCATTTATCACCTTTCTTATAAAACAACAGAAACTCATGGATGAAAAATAACAAATATAGATGTAAATTGTAGTGTTTTACTGCTTCTCTTTTAACTATGGATATAAAATGTTTGATCAGCTTATACCAATGATAGGCATTGGAATGATATAGAAATATATTCCTCTAATTTGTCAGCTGAAGTTGATGAGACCACAGGCATCCCTTGAGCAATAGTCATCAAAATACTGATCAAGGTATCCAAAAACTATTGCTATCTTTGGAAATATATTCTAACGATGTCAGGCAAGGTATAATGGAGGTCTGAGATATTCTTGGTTAACTTTTTAGTACTAGGTAAAGGTATCAGGAGTTCAAGAGATATTGTTGTAATGGACTTATTATGACTTCTGAATCCTTGGAGTACTATTATAGAAATATATTAAGCAGGCATATAATATCATTGGAGCCGTAGAGAGCTGGGAAAGGAGAAAAAGTAAATAATCAATAGAAAGACAACAGAAGTGGGGGAAGAAAGGTAGCTGACTGAAGTATCATATACTTCTACTGAGGTGTAATATACTTTTTAGGATTCCAGCAGATGCAGTCAGTTTTTTCTTTGTCACGGGTTAATGTCATAGACTTGCAAATAACTCTAAGAAGATCTTTATTATCATTAAAATTCTATCTGTGGAAACACTTAATCCCATTCACACCATTGATGCTGTTGCTATTTTTTTTATCATCTATTTCCAAATAACTAGATTTCACCCTTATTTGGAGCATTAAAGGAGTGCCACATTTGTTCTAATGCCCAATCACAGGAGCCCTCAAAAATGCCAAACCTTATAAAACCCATTAATGAAAATTAAGATGGTTTTTGATGAGCCCTGATTGCTGGGTTACAACATACTTTGTGCATTCTTCCTGGGCCTGGCAGTTGCTGCAGACATCATAGCTGCCTCCTCTGTGGCTTGGGTGCATGACAAGTGAGTCAAAGCTCATAGGAGTAATCTCCATAGCATCCAGAGAAGGTGTGGGTAGGGCGGGTGGGCACGCGTGTGTGATTACACAGCTGCTGTAATTATCTTCCCGTATGTCATGCCTCCACATAGCCCAGGATCATTATTCAGGCAGAGACCACAGTATATATGACAGAACATAAGATATAGGAGCAGAACTAGCCCATTTGGCCCATCGAGTCTGCTCCACCATTTCGTAATGGCTGATCCATTTTCACTCTTAGCCCCAATCTCCTGCCTTCTCCCTGTATCTTGATTGGCCAGAGCATGAAGGGATATCGGTAGAAGGCGGGAGATTGGGATTGAAAGGAAAATTGGATCAGCCATGATGAAATGGCAGAGCAGGCTTGATGGGCCAAATGGCCTAATTCTATTTCTATACCTTATAGCCTTATGGTATCGTTTCATGTCCTGACTAATCAAGAACCTATCAACGTCTGCCTTAAATATACCAAACTTGGCCTCCACAGCCGTCTTTGACAAGAACTTCCACAGATTCATGACTCTCTGGCTAAAGAAATTCTTACTCATCTTCATTCTAAAAGGACACCTCTCCATTCTGGTCTCAGACTCCCGCACCATAGGAAGCATCCTCTCCACATCCACTCTATTGAGGCCTTTCAGTATTCGATAGGTTTCAATGAGGTCATCCCTCATTCATCTGAATTTCAGTGAGTACAGAACTACAGCTATCAAATGCTCTTTATATGCCAAGCCTTTCAATCCAGGAACCATTTTTGTGAACATGTGTTGAACCCTCTCCAATGCCAGCACATCCTTTCTTTGGATGTTAGGCCCAAAACTGCTCACAGTACTCCAACTGAGGCCTCAACAGTGCATCATAAAGCCTCAACAGTACATCCCCTTGCTTTTATATTCTCATCCTCTTGAAATGAAATCTAACATCACATTTGCTTTCCTCACCACCAACTCAACCTGCAAATTAATCTTTGGGGGATCCTGCAGAAGGACTCCTAAGTCCGTTTGCACTTCAGAATTTTGAATTTTCTCTCCATTTAGAAATAGTCTACACTCTTATTTCTTCTACCAAAGTGCGTGACCATACACTTCCCGACACTATATTCCATCAGCCACTTCTTTTCCCATTCTCCTAATCTGTCTAAGTTCTTCTGAGTCTCTATACTTTCTCAATATGATCTTCCCCTCCACCTATCTTGGTAGTATCCGTAAACTTTACCATAAAGTCATCAATGACATATAATGTAAAAAGATGAATTAACAGACAATGTTTAAAGTCTGTGTGAGGTATAAGTGAATAGTGTTGGGAACTCCAGCAGACATTTTAAAATAGCAATATAACAGTGTTTGAATCAGTATTTCTCTGTTGATGGGTTTACTGAGAGTAAAATTGAAGGTTATAGATTGCACATTATTTCTTCACTTTCTCGTGTTAAGTGAGTGATACCAGAAAAATATCAGACCCACTAAGGTGAAATAGTCCTTTTTCTCAATAGGCAGGATATCTATTTGGAACGGGCACAATTACATTAAATAGATGTTATGTGTAATTCACTTGTGACAAATGGGAGCAGCTCTCCAATCCTTAGGCCAACCTTCCTATAGGTTAGGTATGCAGGTTTTTCTGTCATTTAGAATGCTATTTTATAACAACAGATAAATATTTATCTATACTTCAAGCAAAGACATTTATCAAGGTAACAACAGATCAAGGCATTGACATTTGAGTTTTTGCTTCAATATTAATCCATGGATATAATTGTGGGAATAATGGCAGTCCCACATCATCGGCTTGGTTACACTTGGCTTCCTTGCTATCTCTGTATTTAAATGGATCCCTCCAGTTCAATTTGACATGCTAACATCAGTTGAATGTCAACTTTTGTTTAGGTGCTAGTGTCTAAATATGAGATATTACTAATTGTTAATGTCTATTTATTTCTTTTCCAGTTGCTCTTCATTTTATTAGCTTCTCCAAACTATTTTTGATGATCCATGCAATAAAGCAACGGGGATGTATTAATCTCAAAGAATATAATAAATTGAATTGCTCAGTTTCACAAACAATGGTAAACTGTATAATATTGTGTTTAATTTTGATTCCCAAGCAGTTTCTGTGACTGGTTTCAAATTATTAAAGGTTTGACAGTCAGAAATTAGAAAGGGAAAGGGCTTTCTCCTGATAGGGCTAGACTTCAATAGATTCAAGGATATCTTCAATGGATTCTATATTGCATATAGTGCATATGTAAATAGATCCTTGCTGGAAAATTGTCCGCAACTCTATTCAGAATGGTTGGGATTTACCTTATTAGACGGGAGCAATTCCAAGCTTTTTAGGCACTGTAGTCAAAATGTGAAAGTCCTAGACCTACTGGTTAATAGTAAGTGCCCTGTGATAATTTACAACCCCATTGATTTCAATAGAGACTGCAGGTTCATGGAAAAATACGCAGTGGAATTATTAATTAATTTAGTCATTTAATATAATTAATTATTTGCAACAGTTGAAAATGTTTTATTGATTTTATGAAGCATTATTAACAGCATTTAAAAAATATTTTTAGGTATCATATAATGCACCGGACAGTCCAATTGCTGTCAAAGCTCTCTGAGGATATTAAGGGTGGAGGTTTCTTGTTTCAGTAGAGGCCCTGCCACCACCTATGACACACCATTAGAGTTCAGCATGCTTTGAGCCAACAAACCTAGCCTTCCTTCACGCTATCAAGGTGTGGGCTGATTCCAGGGACCGTATGCAGACAATAAGGCAAAAAGCCTTTGGGTCGAGGCTTTCCAATCCCTGACTGGACATAATTTACACATCTTTTAGAACATTTTGAGATTCAGCCTATAAATATCTGATACCCAGTGCTAATATTCAAGAATCTAATTAAGATTTCACTTGCGATTTAAAAAATTGACTCCACATGAAAATTGACTCTGCCTTTTAACTCAGTGATCTTGAAACACTTTGAACTTAACTGAAGAACGAAACTGAGATTTTTTTCAGCAAAGTACAATCAATAGCTATACAAGAGGTACCTAATCAAGTGGCCACTGAGTCTATGGTCATGGTCTTCTGCCACTGTAGCCCATCTACTTGAAGGTTCAACACATTGTGCATTTAGAGATGTTCTTCTGCATCTGCACACCATTGTTGTAGCATATGGTTATTTAAATGACTGTTACCTTCTTGTTAGTTTGAACCAGTCTGGCCATTCTCCTCTGACCTCTCTCATTAACAAGGCATTTTTGCCCACAGAGCTGCCACTCACTTGATGTTGTTTGTTTTTCACACCATTCTCTGCACGTTCTTGAACCAGAAGGGATAACTTCTCTCAACTTCATTAGCCCCATCATCGAACTGTTCCCACAACCTATGGAGTCATGTTCAAGAACTCTTCATCTCATGTTCTCAATAGTTATTGCTCATTTATTTATTCACTTGTTTGTCTGTTAATGTATTTATTTATTACTTTTTTTCTTTTCCTCTTTCTTTTCATGTTTGCAGTTTGTTGCTCCTTTTTGCCACATTAGTTTGTCCATCCTTTTGTGTGCAGTCTTTCATTGAATCTCAGGGTTACATATGGTGACATATGTGTACTTCGATAATAAATTTACTTTGAATTTTGTTGTGTGCCCAGATCAGCAGCTTCTGAGATACTCAGAAGCATCCCATCTGTCACCAAAAATCCTGCTTTTATGCATTGATTGGCTGCCACATGATTGGCTGGAAAGTTATTTGCATTAATGGAGCAGGTGTACATGTATGCCTATTAAAGTGGAGTCTTAAAAAAATCAGAAGTTGCATTAGGACAAACATTTTCAAGTCGTGATTGGTTGGAATTTAGATTGCACCTCAGAGGTAAAGAAGTAGTTTCAGTGTATGTTTCGATATACATGTGATAAATAAAATTGAATCTTGAATCTTGTACAATTTAAAAGTGAACGGGGCATGTATTTGAAGGGAAAATATTTGCAGGGTTATGGAGGAAGGATGTTCTGCGCAGACTGGCTAATGGCACAATCTTCCTGTGATCTTATAGCTGTGATTTTTCCCACAGCTGTAGTAAATTTCTGATAGTAAGTATTTCGGTATACTCACATGATGTGTGAGAAAGCATGAGTCAAAGCTGAATGTTGGCTCATGCTTTTAAGGTGGAGTTGTATTTGGATTTTTGGTTACTTGGGCGATTTTGTATAAATGTATTGCCCTCAGTGATCCAATGCTTGATCCAATGCTTGATCCAATGCTTCCTCCAAGCACACCTTCCTGTCTGTGATATGAAAGCAGTCCTTTTCCTTCATTTTCAGGGTGAGCAAACATGCACCACAACTGATTCAGGTGATTTGCCTTGTTTCCTGCATAAAGTACCTGGGATCATCCCACACATAAAGGTGTGAAGACCAAGATTGTGATGCACTTTGTCAGATGGTCACTATTACTAAAATACTAATGGATCAAAGAGCAGAGGCTTCTGAACTAAAAAAAAAGGTACATTTACTTGCAATCGATATAATTTACAATGCAGTACTAAAAAAATAATATTTTAAGAACAGTAGAAATAGTGAAAACAAATAAAACGCTTCTTTTGTAAAATATCATGATTGGTTATAAAACCCTAGGAGCAGAATTAGGCCAACTGGGCCAATGTGTCTGCTTAGCCATTCGATCATTGCTGATTTATTTTCACTCTCAACCCCATCCTGCTGCCTTCTCTCCATAACCTTTGATGTCCTTACCAAGCCCAAATCTACTGTAAATATACCCAATGACTTGGACTCCATTGCTGTCTGTGGCCATGATTCCACAGATTCTGGCAAAAGGAATTCCTCTTCATCTCCGTTCTAAAGGCATGACCTTCTTTTCTATGGCTGTGCCTTCTAGTCCCAGACTCTCCCACTATTGGAAATATCTTATCCGTGTCCACTCTATTTTGTCCTTCCAGTATTCGGTAGGATTCAATGAGATTTCTTCTTCTGAACTCCAGCAAGTACCGGCCCAGAGCCTTTAAATGCTCTTTATACATTAACTCTTTCATTCTCAGGATCACTCTCGTAAACTTCCTCCAAATCATCTCCAATGCCCGTAATCCTTCCATAGGTATTCACCAAAAAATGATCATAATATTCCAACTGTGGTCTAATCAATGCCCTTTAAAGCCTTTATGTTACATCCTAGCCTTTATATTCTAATTCTCTGAAAATGAATGCTAGCTTTGCATTTGCCTTCCTTACAACTGACTCAACTTGCAAGTTAAACTTCAGAGAATCCTGGATTAAAACTCCCAGGTCCCTTTGCACATCTGCTTTTTGAATTCAGTCACTATTTACAAAATAGCCTGCACCTTTATTTCTTCTACCCGTATGTACCATGATACTTCCTTATACTATATTCCATCTGCCTCTTCTTTGCCCATTCTCCAAATCTGTCTAAGTCCTTCTGCAAACTCCCTCCTTGCTCAACGCTTGCTGCCCCTCTATCTATCTCTGTATCATCCACAAGCGTGACTACAAAGCAATCAATTGCATCATCCAGGTTATTCATATATTATGTGAAAAGCTGCAGACCCAACACCAACCCCTGCAGAATATACCAATCAGAAAAGGCCCTCTTTATTCCCACTCTTGGCCTTCCGTCAGTTAGCCAATCTATAGTCCATGCTAGTGTCTTTCCGACAATACCATGGTCTCCTATCTTATTTAGCAGTTTCATGTGCAGCACTTTGCCAAAGTCTTCTGAAAATACGAGTACTGTAAAAACATTTATTGACTTATCTTTGTCTATCTTGCCTGTTATTTTCTCAAAAAATTCCAACAGTTTTGTCAGGCACGATTTCCCTTAAGGAAACCATGCTGATTTGGATTTATTTTATTGTGTGCCTACAAGTACCCCAAAACCTCATCCTTAATAATAGACTCCAACATCTTACACTGAAGTCAGGATAACTGGCCTATAACTGCCTGAGCTTTGCCTATCTTACTTCTTAAAGTGGGAAGTGACTTAAGTGATTTCTAGTCCTTTGAAACTATTCCAGAATCTAGTGATCCCCTAATGCCTCCACAATCGTTCAACTACCTCCTTCAAAGCCCTAGGGTGTAGTTGACCTATTTACCTTCAGACCTTTCAGCTTGCCAAGCACCTTCTGCTTATATAGGAGGAGATCTTTGTAGATTTGATCAAATTTTGCTTCTTGATACAGTAAATTTAATTTGTCTCATCTTCTCATGAAGCCTCTCCTGCCAGTCTGTAATCTTTGAGAAATTTCAGTCAAGGACTGAATTATTGGCTCACTGCTGATCAGCTGCCTGCTTCAGAAATATATTTTGACTGCTTCAAGCTCTAGCCTTTGCATTGTAAATAAAATCAAACAAAGAATTACTTTGATTATTTGTTATTATTCAAACTACATTTCATTGACCAATTAATGGATCTCAATTCCAATATTTATGGATTCAGCTTTTGTACTAAAGCTCACACTCCAATTACAGAAAAATACCTATCAATTAACAGTAAAATATCATAAATGTATTAAACTAAAACAATTTAAAAGTTTAAAGAAATAGATTGGGCAGCATCTGTGGCAAGAGAAATTAAGTTAACATTTCAGGTATGATGACTGTTTTCTTCGAGTTGTAAAATGTACAGCTTGTAATCAACTATAATACAATAACCCTTCAACAAATATTCCATGAGTTTCATTTGATTGGCAACTCTGTGTTAGTGGAGGCTGTGACTGACAAAGTGCCAAAAGGAGTGTTGCAACAGAAGTTAATAGAAACATAGAAACATAGAAAATAGGTGCAGGCGTAGGCCATTCGGCCCTTCGAGCCTGCACCACCATTCAGTATGATCATGGCTGATCATCCAACTCAGAACCCTGTACCAGCCTTCCCTCCATACCCCCGATCCCTTTAGCCACAAGGGCCATACCTAACTACCTCTTAAATATAGCCAATGAACTGGCCTCAACTGTTTCCTGTGGCAGAGAATTCCACAGATTCATCACTCTCTGTGTGAAGAAGTTTCTCCTAATCTCGGTCCTAAAAGGCTTCCCCTTTATCCTCAAACTGTGACCCCTCGTTCTGGACTTCCCCAACATCGGGAACAATCTTCCTGCATCTAGCCTGTCCAATCCCTTTAGGATTTTATATGTTTCAATCAGATCCCCCTCAATCTTCTAAATTCCAACGAGTATAAGCCTAGTTCATCCAGTCTTTCATCATATGAAAGTCCTGCCATCCCAGGAATCAATCTGGTGAACCGTCTTTGTACTCCCTCTATGGCAAGGGTGTCTTTCCTCAGTTTAGGGGACCAAAACTGCACACAATACTCCAGGTGTGGTCTCACCAAGGCCTTGTACAACTGCAGTAGTACCTCCCTGCTCCTGTACTCAAATCCTCTTGCTATAAATACTAGCATACCATTCGCCTTTTTCACCACCTGCTGTACCTGCATGCCCACTTTCTGGTATATAATGACACCCAGGTCTCGTTGCACCTCCCCTTTTCCTAATCAGCCACCATTCATATAATATTGAAGTACATATCATAAGAAATGGGCCTAAAAGATCATACAGGAGGGGAAAGATGGCAATCTGACATGAAAAGGTTCATGTGGGCCAAAAATATGGTAACAGAGAGGGGTCTAGGCTCCAGGGGCTTCAAGGGTGCTGGTTATCCCTTTAGCCATGTACTGATAGGAAAACCCCACCCCAATTTTTCACATACCTCCTGTACAACCTACGTCTCTGCTGCAGCCCTCCTCTATTTCCAGTTCCAACTTTGCAAGGAGAAAAGGGAAAAATATTAAAGACCTAAATTGCTAAACTTCATGTTGCCAAAAAGTATATACATTTGTTTATTAATGTAATTCGAATCCCCCCCATCCTAAATTTAACCCTTAAGAATATAACATGTGTATATTCACAAACAAGAGAAAATCTGCAGATGCTGGAAATCCATGCAACAGACACAAAATGTTGAAAGAACTCAGCAGGACCTGCTGAAGGGTTTCGGCCCAAAACATCGACTGTACTTTTATCCATGGATGCTGCCTGGCCTGCTGAGTTCCTCCAACATTTTGTGTGTGTTCCAATATATAATTGATGAATTTGCAACAGATACACAATATAATATGGCTTACAGTAGGGATTAATTCAATTACTTGGTATTAAAATGCCATTCATCTTTAGAGATTTTCTGTCTCTATGAGCTGAGCAAGAAGCTGGGAGGAAACACAAAGAGGCCGAGACAGATTTTGATGGCGAAAGGCAACTTAGGCAAAAAAATATATCTATTTAGGATGTGTTGCATTTGGATTTTATTTTGCCAGATAGCTGTAATGATAACTTACAATTCCCGTCAAAATCAAAACATATTTATTTTGTTTCTTTCAAAAGTTGGAAGAATCAGAAATTGCCGAATTCCACAGCAGAGTAAGGAAATACTATCATAATGTGAAGCAAGAAAGATTTTTCTTCTCAAAATTGCTGAAGAAATATCAATGTGTTCAGCTAGCACACAAAACGTACTTCATTTTGTGTAGGAGCTAATGTAACCCCTAGGTTTGGTGGGCCACGTTAGTCTAGGGAAAGACACTCTCCGGCCTGCCAAACTTGTGAAATCTCATTTGTGTGGATTCTGCATGATGTTTTCCCCTGTTACAAATCAGTACCATGCAATAACAGGCAGTACACCATATGCAATTATATGATTTAGTGTTCTTTACTTGAGGGCTAGAAAAGAAAACAAAAAGAAAAGGGCCAATTTTAAGGAAACAATCTAATGTGCACATTGGAGCTCATGATTTTCCTGTCCGTTCCTTTTCCATCAATTTTCCCCAGGCGTCATCGACTCCCGACCCCATTCCATGTCCACTCAGTACTGAAGTCTATGACCTCTCCCTTCTAGCATCTTCTCTCTCCATCTTCAACCAAACAAAAGCCCACAAATCCCTCGCACTCAGTGCACAAGAAAGTAAAACATTCCTCTCATTGGAAGCCGCACGTTCCAAAGCCCCGTTATCTCTAGTCATAACCCAAACACTGCTGCTACAGAGAAACCATTACGTTAACAGTGAAACCTTTCCCAAGGCGTTACACTTAGAACTAGGAAACTTGAAGGAATGTAACTCGATATTAGGGCACTGATGTTCTTCTGGGACTGGTGTCAATTGTAACCATGTGACCACTCCTTGTTCATGTTACAAAAACATTGGAAGTATAACAACATGTGAAAGAGAAGGAAAACACATACTTATTCAATCAGATGCTGACTGATGAGATGAATATTTAAGGCATTTGGACTGTAATTCTTTTATAAAGCATTTACAATTTTTTCTATAATTGCTACCATTTAATACCTTTCTCTTCTAAAATGGCATTCATTTTATTACTGGACACTTCTTCAGGAAGTTCCCAATTACACTGCTGGAGAAATTTACTGGATTGTGAATGCAGCCGTGGTGAGGCGATAATAATTCTGCAAACGCGATTTGTCCTAACAAATGTTTAATAGGCAGTTATTATGGTTCAGAGTTATTTGAATTGTTCTCAGCTGTTACAATGTTCTCCTAACTGGCTTCCAATGTATGAAAAGATGTGTTCTCCTAACTGACTTCCAACATACTCTACATCTTGTTCTGATATGACCCCTGTGCTTTCAGATCGAATTCCTAATCATGTTGCCAATCTCTATTTCTGTCGTTTTCAGCCTCACAATTCTCTGAGATGTCCTGGCTCTCCAGGTCTAATCTCTTCTATTTTGACAGCAATACCTTTAGCTGCTCATGCCTTAATCTTTGAGATTCCATCACCCCTCGACCTCTGTTTGTACTTCCACTTCTCCATTAAGCCACACTCCTGAAAACCCAACTCTTTAAAAAAGTTGCCATGGATCTTAATACCTGCTTACATTGCACAGTGTCAATCACTACAAAATATTACTGAATAAAAGTTTTATTATACTAAGGCTACTATATAAAATTAGGCCATGTAGTGTAAATCCCTTTGCAGCTAGGAGTTGCCCATTCTAAACATTTTTTAATTTTCTAGGGAAAATTTTCATTTGTAAAAATATTTTTGAATGGTTTGGTTATAGCTATTGCGAAATATTAAAGAAAGTTAATCTGGACAATATTTGAATAATTCTTCTCGAGCCTATTCACAGAAGCCATGCATCCTTCTGTTAACAGCCACAATGCAAGCTTGTGAATTGATCTTGGTGAGATTCTTACCTACGTATGTCCTTTTCCTGACCAGTGGATGGATTCAAATATAATACATGGTTTGCTTCTCATTGCTCTGTTAGATTTTAGCTATTGTGGTGTATATACTGAAGAAGATGACTTTGACCCAAGCATTGGAAGGTAACACAGCCCTCAGACTCACACTACCAGCTACTGAGCACAGTAATGCTACACTGCTGTAGAGTGTTCTCACACCACAGACTTTTTCACTTTTGTAACTGAATACCCTGCAGTATGTTGCTGCCATAGAGAGTTCACTCATATTTAAAAAGATCATTTTTGCTCTGTCACACCACGAGAAAGTCTGCAGAGATACTGGAAATCCAAAGCAACACACACACAATGCTGGAGGAACTCAGCAGGCCAGGCAGCATCTATGGAAATGAATAAACAGTCGACGTTTTGGGCCAAGACCGTCCTGAAGAAGGTTCTCGGCCCGAAACATTGACTGTTTATGCAGTTCCATAGGTGCTGCCTGACCTGCTGCTTCTCCCAGCATTTTGTGTGTGATTTTTGCTCTATTCAAGGAAGAATCAGAGAAACAGGCCTTCACTAGCAGAGAGACCATGCAGATGCAATAGGTAAAAGCCTCCTGTCATGTAAAATTCTTTGATTCTATCTACAAAGCAAACTATAGTGAATAACTCTCACGCTAGTTTACAGTATTGATGATGATTTTTTTCATTCAAAAAAGCAGAAATTTGACATCAAGTGTTAAGTTTGCTGTAGTAGGTACAAGGTCTGTCACACAACATACTGCATGTATAATGGGGAATAGCAGTGATTTATTACCAGCACTGACTATAGATTAGGAGATTTAGTGCTGCACAGCCGGTTACCATATGAAGTAGCTGGGGGGAATAGACAGATGGAAGTAAGGGAAAACTAGGTAAAAGGTAATGCAACAGAGTAATGCATAGATGTATCTGGGTGAAATAGTGTGAAAGGTCAATCTTTTGGAGCACAGATCAGCTGAGCTGAATGACATGTTTTGGTATCATATGCTCAATGAATCTTGCTTCCAGCTCTTCATTTGCTGACACTAAGATCCTGCAACCTGACCTGCCTCACCAACGTGCTTCACAAAGTTTTAGTCAGGAGCGTTATTGACCTTATTTCATATAAGACCATGAGATCATAAGACATAGGAGCAGGATTTGGCCATCTGGCCTATCAAGACTGCTCCACCATTCAATCATGGCTGATTCTTTTCTTCTATCTCCCTGTCAACTCCAGATCTCGGCCTTCTCCCTGTAACCTTTGATGTCAAGTCCAATCAAGAACCTATCAATTTCTGCCTTAAATAGACCCAATGATCTGGCCTCCACAGCTGCATGTGGCAACAAATTCCACAAATCCTTTGGCTAAAGAAATTTCTCCACATCTCTGTTTTGAAAGGAAGACTCTCCATCCTGAGGCTATGCCCTCTTGTCGTAGAGTCTTCCACCATGGGAAACATCCTTTCTGTATCTAATCTGTCTAGGTCTTTCAACATTTGAAAGGTTTTAATGAGATTCCCCTCTCATCCTTCTGAATTCCAGCGAATACAGATCCAGAGCCATTAAATATTCCTCGTATGATAACCCTTTCATGCCTCCTCACCACTGACTCAACCTGCAAGTTAATCTTCAGAGTGTTCTGCACAAGGACTCCTAAGTCCTTCTGCATCTCAGATTCCTGGATTTTCTCCCTGTTTAGAAAATAGTCTGCACATTTAATTGTACTACCAAAGTGCACCACCATGCATTTTCCAACATTGTATTTCATTTTCCACTTTCCTGCCCATTCTCCTAATCTGTCTAAGTCCTTCTGCATCCTATCTGTTTCCTCAAAGCTACTTGCCCCTCCACCAATCTTCATATCATCTGCAAACTTGGCAACAAATCCATCTATTCCATCATCTAATTATTTATATACAGCATAAAAAGAAGTGGTCCCAACACCGACCCCTGTGGAACACCACTCGTCACTGACAGCCAACCAGAAAAGGATCCTTTTATTCCCACTCACTGCCCCTGACTAATCAGCTAATGCTCTAACCATGTTAGTAACTTTCCTGTAATACCACGGGCTCTTAACTTGGTATGCAGCCTCATATGAGGCAGCTTGTCAAAAGCCTTCTGAAAGTCCCATTTATCTAACCTACTTGTAATCTCCTCAAAGAACTCTAGTAGGTTCGTCAAGCAAGATTTTCCTTGAAGGAAACTATGCTGACTTTGTATTATCTTATCCTGTGTCACCAAGTACTCCATCACCTCATCCTTAACAATTGACTCCAACATCTTCCCAACCACTGAGATCAGGCTAACTGATCTATAATTTCCTTTCTGCTGCCTTCCTCCTTTCTTAAAGAGTGGAGTAACATTTGCAATTTTCCAGTCCTCTGGCACCATGCCAGAGTCCAATGATTTTGGAGAGATAATTTCTAATGCCACCCCAATCTCTAACCCTACCTCTTTCAGAATGCTAGGGTGCAGTTCCTCTAGTCTGGGTGACTTATGTACCTTTAGGCAGGGGTCCCCAACCTTTTTTGCACTGTGGACCGGTTTAATATTGACAATATTCTTGCAGACCGGTTGACCCGGGGGGTGGGGGGCAGATAGGGTTGCCAACAGACAAGAGTAGTAGTCAAGTACGTTGGGTTTACCCCGAGAAAGACTACAATGACCATGAAGCCTTGCGCGGGCACCAGTGCGCATGCGTGACCTGACGATTTTTTCTACAAATTGTTTTTGCTGATTCTGTTCGGGGGGGGGCGGGGGTGTTAATCACGACTGGAATATAAGTGATAAGTGGCTAATACACTCAATTTCATTTCTAAAAAGGTTTATCTACCAAATTTAATATTAAACACACAGCGTATATTTTCCTCGCATGAATATAGTGAGAAGTCAATTATCAGGGGAGGACAGGGGAGCTTGAAGTAAGTGTTGAACAAACTTCCAGTAGAAGTGACAGAAGCAGGTTCGATATTATCATTTAAAGAAAAATTGGATAGGTATATGGACAGGAAAGGAATGGAGGGTTATGGGCTGAGTGCAGGTCGGTGGGACTAGGTGAGAGTAGCGTTTGGCACGGACTTAGAAGGGCTGAGATGGCCTGTTTCCATGCTGTAATTGTTATATGGTTATATAAGTCACTTTTCAGTCAACAGCATCATAACATTTTAAGTAACGTTTGGATATTAAACACACAGCACATATTTTCCCCGTATGAACATATAAAATCATTGCAACACACCAATATCGCTGAATCAGCGGGAGCCCTGGGGTTGTTTTCCTGCAACAAGACGGTCCCATCGAGGGGTGATGAGAGACAGTGATACTCGAAGGGGGTTCCTTATGTCCAGTCTATTCCGCAATTTAGTTTTTGTTGCATTCATTGCAGAGATATTTTGGAAATGGAAGAAATGTTTTCAGTGTTTTCATGGCTATCCCAGGATATTCAGCCTTGACTTTGATCCGGAATGCCAGCAGAGATGTTATGTCAAACATACTTTTCAGCCCGTCGTCATTTGCAAGCTCGAGGAGTTGATCTCCTTCCCGCGCTGACATGGATAACGCGCGGGTAATGACCTCGCGTGTGTTCAAGCTCAACAGTGGCCGTGACAGGGAATGAGGAAAGGTGCAGCTGACTCCTGTCGCCAAATCATATCGTTTCCTCGCGGCCCGGTAGCACATGCTTTGCGGCCCGGTGGTTGGGGACTGCTGCCTTTAGGTATTTCAGCTTTTTGAGCATCTTCTCTCTCGTAACAGTAACTGCACCCACTTCTCTTCCTTCACACACTACAACATCAGGTGTACTGCTAGTGTCTTCACCAGTGAAGACTGACACAAAATACTCATCTAGTTCATCAGCCATCTCCTTCTTGTCCCCCGCTATTATTTCTCCTGCCTCATTTTCTCGTGGTCCTATTTCCACTCTCATTTCTCTTTTATTTTAATATACTTGAAAAAACTTTTACTATCCACTTTGATATTATTTGCTAGCTTGCTTTCGTATTTCGTCTTTTCCCTTCTAATGATTTTTTTAGTTTCTCTCTGTAGGGTTTTGAAAACCTCCCAATCCTCTATCTTCCCACTAATTCTTGCTTTGTTGCATGCCCTTTCTTTTGCTTTTACAATAGCTTTGACTTCCCTTGTCAGCCACAGTTGTATTATATAGATCTGGTTCAAACTCCCCTTCTCTAATTACTGGCTCTGCAGATTATAGGTTATTCTGTATTTTCAAAAGATTCAGTGAAGGTGAGAAACTAATCAATATGAAACCACCAGAAAACATAATTAGTAATTTCTCACCTGAGTGATATTCAAAGTTTATCTTTCACCTCATATAATTTCTGACACATACAAGCCTATTACAATATGACAAGGAGTTAACCTTATGGAATCACAATTCTAACAGTGCAGATTCTCATTTCAGTGGCATAATTGAGAGTTGCCAGCTGGAATCTGGTGCCATCAATTATTACAGGTTACATACATGATAATGAAGCATTTATAATGACTTTTACTGTTTGAAAGCTGTATACTATTTGCTTCTAAATAATTATTTATTTCAGAGTATTTTTCATTTCTTTATTCTGCCACATGCAGCAATCCAGAATTGTAAAAATGATTGTGTACATATGCAAAGACTTAGACTGGAACCATTAGACCATAAGACCATGGGACCATAAGACAGAGGAACAGACTTAAGCATTTTGGCCCAACAAGTCTGCTCTGCCATTTCATCATGGCTGATCTATTTTTTCTCTCAGCCCCACCCTCCTGCCTTTTCTCCATATCCCTTCATGCCCTGACTAATCATGTATCTTTCAACCTCTCCCTTAAAGATACTTAAAGACTTGGCCTCCACAGCTGCCTGACCAATCAAGAATCTAAAAACGTAAACACGAGGAAATCTACAGATGCTGGAAATTCAAGCAACACACACAAAAAAATGCTGGTGAACAGAGCAGGCCAGGCAGCATCTACAGGGAGAGGTACAGTCGGCGTTTCGGGCCGAGACCCTTCGTCTAGTCCTGACGAAGGGTCTCGGCCCAAAATGTTGACTGTACCTCTTCCTATAGATGCTGCCTGGCCTGCTGCGTTCACCACCATTTTTTGAGTGTGTTGCAAGAATCTACCACTTTTGTCTTAAATATACGTAGAGACTTAGCCTTCATAGCTGCCTGTGGCAATGGATTCCACAGATTTGCCACTCTCTGGCTAAAGAAATTCCTCCTCATCTCCATTCTAAAAGGATGCCCCTCCATTCTGAGGCTATGTCCTCTGGTCCTCGACTCTCCCGCAATAGGAAAGACCCTCTCTACTCTAATGAATTAAAAAAAAAGCCTGCAAATCTAAAACAGAACTGGGAAATAATAAAAATACTCTTCAGGTCAGAAAAGAGAAAGACACAATGTTTTAGGTTGATGGCCTCAAAAATAGTCCTTCTGTTTTTTGCCGCACAGATACTGCCTGAGATCTGAGTGTTTTCAGTCTTTTTTATTTTATAATGCAAATCAATTGGAGGAATATAAAATAATAATGAAGAGATTTGGATAAATATATGGATCTGCTACCCAGGAATTATGTTGATATTGTGCTTATTGTTGGAAGAAGCCTTCCAAAAATGACCCATGGGGAAAATAAAGTAAATGTGAAAATCAATCAGTCAGTATGATGACTTCAATGCTGAATCACAATCATTTTTTCTTTTGATATTACTGTTATAAAAGTCACATATTACTAACTTTAATAACACATGTAACCTTTAAAAATTGGTTCCTAAAAGCCAGATTGATTACACATAATCATTTATCGGGTCCTCGCTTTTTACTAGTTTCTCTCCCTAAGTTTAATTTTCAGCAGTTTAGATAACTTTTCAAAAAACCAAAAGTAGCTGATACAGTCAGTGTCCAAACTTGATTTATTTTCTTTGTTTATTAAATAATAATTTATTGTCATCATCTCAACAATACTCTCTTTCCTCTGGCTTCAAAGCTGCCATGGGCTATTTAATTTCCTCCTCAATATACATTTAAGTACAGGGTGTACCTAATAAAGTGGCCACTGAGTGTATGTTCACAGTCTTCTCCCGCTGTAGCCCATCCACGTCAAGGTTTGACATGTTGTGTGTTCAGTGATGCTCTAGAGTATGTGTGTGCCAAAATCCTAGGAGGTCAGCAGTTTCTGAGATACTCAAACCACCCCGTCTGGCACCAACAGTCATTCCATGGTCAAAGTCACTTAGGTCACATTTCTTTCTCATTCTGATGTTTCGTCTGAACAACAACAGAACCTCTTGACCACATCTACCTGCTTTTATGCATTGTGTTGCTGCCACATGGTAGGCTGATGAAGTATTTGCATTAACGAGCAGGCGTATAGAGGCACCTAATAAAATGGCCACTGAGTGTAAATCTACTAGCAGTTTTGCCATTTCACTTGTCTGCCACTGCCTTGTGTATGTCGACTCCTTTCATATTCTCTATTCACTTTGCTCACCTGGCCTATTTTCCACAATCCCGTCAAATCTTAGCTGGCTATTCTTTGACCGTTCGTTCAGTATTTCTGCAGGTATAATCTGATCATCACCTTCCATTGATGCGTTTGTATCAATAGAACCAATATTAACTCAAACTCTGGCTGCTATGTGTCTATGGTGCTGCTGCAAGTCAGATGTCTATTGCACCTGTGCATACATGTACTTGAGGACGTGACAGTAAACTCAAATGTTACTTTGGTTACCCCTACGGTGTGACCTTCATCTGTGTTTTTGCAGTCGGAAGGATGCTAACTGTAATGTTGACTTTGAAGCAAAACTTGAAAGTGACTAACTGTCTGAACCACTCATTGCCAGATCTGAGCAGACCACAGGAAGCAATAGCAAGGCTTGATCTTCTCTGCTGAAAGATCTCAGTGTGCAATGGTCATCCTGAATGCAAACATAACTTAGGTTGATTCTACGTGAAATCAGCTTATCAGTTGTTGAGAACATCATTTAGACATTTAAACACAAGAGATTCAGCAGATGCTGAAAATCCAGAGTAACACATATACAAAATGAGCAGGTGAAGCATCAGTTTCACTAACATCCAGTAATATCTCCCTTCTCAACCTTCACTCTTTTTCCATTCCCCATTGTGGCTCGCCTCTTGCCCCTTCTCTTCTCACTTGCCTCTCACCAAACTCTGGTGCCCCACCCATTTACATTCCCCATTACTTGGCTGCACCGATCACCTTCCAGCTTATATTCCTTCCCTTCCCCTCACGTTCTCATTCTGACTTCTCAATCCTTTCCTGTCCCAATGAGAGGGTCTCAGCCCAAAACACCCACTATTTTTCCTCTCCATTGATGCTGCATAACCTGCTGAGTTCCTCCAGCATTTTATGTATGTCACTCACTCAGACTTTTGTTACATTGAGGCTAGAGTACTCCAGTTCTCATGTGACCGGCCTCTTGTCGTCTAGCTCTTAAACGTCAGCATCTTCAGTGGTCTAATCCTAACTTGCACCAAGTCCTGCTCAGATGTCACCACTGCACACACTGAACAGAAATTACTCCAGTTTAACAAGAGTTTTATTTTATAATGACCATCGTTGCTTTCAAAACCCTCTACAATCTTACCCCCTACTTTTGAAATCTCATCTATAATGTAAATACACCTGTGAATTCTGACTATAGAATAAAATAGCATGCACAGAATCCAGAGTAATCTAAGAAACATAAAAAGGCTACAAATTGGATTCATTAGTGCCTGATTTTATGCTCATATCTTATACAAAAAATTTATGCATATATGTGGATGTGAAAGAGACACCCAGATTATGATTATGATTATGAGGACACGAAGTCCCCTTTTATTGTCATTTAGTAATGCATGCATTAAGAAATGATACAATGTTTTTCCAGAATGATATCACGAAGACACATGACAAACTGACTTAAAAACTGACAAAACCCACATAATTATAACATATAGTTACAACAGTGCAAAACAATACTGTAATTTGATAAGAACAGACCATGGCACGGTAAAAGTCTCAAAGTCTCTTGAAAGTCCCATCATCTCACGCAGATGGTAAACCTCCAGCATCGCCAACTTGCCGATGCAGCATCCTGGAAGCATCTGACCACAGTCCGACTCCGAGTCCGTCCAAAAACTCCGAACCTCTGACTACCTCTTCGACACTGAACACATCTCTGCCGAGTGCTTTGACCCCGGCCCTGGCAACAGGCGATAGGCAAAGCCGAGGATTTGGGGCCTTCGTCTCCAGAGATTCTCGATCGCACAATAGCAGTGACAGCAAAGCAGGCATTTCAGAAGTTGCTCTAGGTGTTCCTCTGCGCTTCTCACAGCTGTCTCCATCAAATCCGGATTGTGCACAGCCCCCTAGTTACACATAATTGATATTCATTCCAAACAGCCTTGCACGCTGCGTCGCGCCGTCATCTTCTCCTCCTCCCTGGCGTTACCTCTCAGGTGCCAGGGTCAGGAATGGCTCAGGTCTGGTCCGCAGCATTCTAAAGGGAGAAGGTGATCAGCTGGAAGTTGTGATACATATTGGTGCCAACAACACAGATAGGAAAAGGGATGAGGTCCTGAACACAGAATATAGGGAGTTAGATAGAAAGCTCAGAAGCAGGACCTCAAGGGCAGTAATCTCTGGATTACTGTCTGTGCCATGTGTCAGAGAGGGTAAGAAAAGGATGATTCAGCAGATGAATGCTTGGCTGAAGAACTGCTGCAAGGGGCAGAGTTTCAGATTTTTAGATCATTGGGATCTCTTCTGGTGAAGGTTTGACGTATACAAAAAGGATGGGTTACACCTGACCCTGAGGGGGATCAATATCCTCATGGGCAGGTTTGTTACAACTGTTTAAGCTAAGTTGTCAGGGAGATGGGAACTAGAGTGATAGGGCTGAGGATGGGGCAGTTGGTATACAAGTAGATGAGACTGTGAGGAAGGACAGGTGGATGACAGAACAAAATTACAATCTGTGGGATGAGTTGCTGTGTAGCAGGAGGGCAAAACGGCGTCAAATCAGTAGAAAGATGTGGCATAGGATCAGAAGATGTTGAATCCTTGTGTGTTGAGTTAAGAAACTGCAAGGGTAAAATAACCCTGATGGCAGTTATATACAGGTCTCCTAATAGTAGCTGGGATGTGGACCACAGAGTACAACGTAAAATAGAAAAGGCATGTCAAAAGGTTAATGTTATGATAGTCATAGGAGATTTTAACATGTAGGTCACTTGGGAAAATGAGGTTGGTAATGGATCTCAGGAGAGTGAGTTTCTTGAATGGCTTTTTAGAGCAGTTTGTCATTGAGCCTACTAGGCAATGAGCTATACTGGATTGGGTGTTATGTAATGAACCAGCGATAATTTGGGAGCTTAAGGTAAAATAACCCTTAGGAGGCAGTGATCAAGTTCAACTTAAAATTTGGTAGGGAGAAAGTAAAGTCCGACATAGCAGTTTTTCAGTGAAGTAAAGGAAATTCCAGTGGTATGAGAGAGAAGTTGGCCATAGTAAATTGGAAGGAGATGCTGGCGGGGATGACAGCAGAACAGCTATGGCTTGAGTTTCTGGGGAAAATGAGGAGGGTTCAGGATAGATGTCTTCCAAAAACAAAGAAATACTCAAATGGCAAAATAGCACAACCGTGGCTAACAAGGGAAGTCAAAGCTAATGGAAAAGCAAAAGAGAGGGCATACTACAAAGTAAAAATTAGCAGGAAGATAGAAGATTTTGAAGCTTTCAAAAACCTGCAGAGAGCAGCTAAAAGAATAATTAGGAGGAAAAAGATGAAATATGAAAGCAAGTTAGCAAACAATATCAAAGTGGATAGTAAATGCTATTTCAAGTATGTAAAAATTAATAGAGATGAGAAAGGTTATGGACTGCTAGAAAATGAGGCCAGCAAAGTAATAACGGGGGCAAAGAGATGGCAGATGAACTGAATGAGTATTTTGCATCAGTCTTCACTGTGGAAGGCACTGGCAGTGCGCCAGATGTTGAAGATTGTGAGGGAACAGAAGTGAGTGCAGTTACTATTACAAGGAAGAAGGTGCTCAAAAAGCTGAAAGACCTAATGGTATATAAGTCACCTGGATCAGATTAACTGCACCCTAGGGTTCTGAAAGAGGTAACGGTAGAGGTTGTGGAAGCATTAATAATGATCTTTCAAAAATCATTGGATTCTGGCATGGTGCCAGAGGACTCGAAGATAGCAAATGTCACTCCACTCTTTAAGAAAGGAGGAAGGCAGCAGAAAGGAAACTACAGACCAGTTAGCCTGAGCTCTGTGGTTGGGAAGATGTTGCAGTCAATTGTTAAGGATGAGGTTATGGAGTACTTGGTGACACAGGACAAGACAGGATAAATTAAGCACAGTTTCCTTAAGGGAAGATTTTGCCTGACAAAACTTTTGGAATTCTTTGAGGAGATTATAAGCAGGATAGGTAAAGGGAATGCAGTAGATGTGTATATTTGGACTTTCAGAAGACCTTAGATAAAGTGCCACACATGAGGCTACTTACCATGTTAAGAATGTTACTGACATGGTTAGAGCATTGGCTGATTGGTAGGAGACAGTGAGTGGGAATAAAGTGATCCTTTTCTGTTTGGCTGGCAGTACTAGTGGTGTTCCACAGAGGTCAGTGTTGGGATCGCTTCTTTTTATGCTGTATATCAATGATCTAGAAGATGAAATAGATGGCTTTGTTGCCAAGTTTGCAGATGATACAAAGATTGGTGAAGGAGCAGGTCGTGTTCAGGAAACAGGTAGGCTGCAGAAAGACAGGCAGATTAAGAGTATGGGCAAGAAAGCGGCAAATTAAATACAGTGTTGGAAAATTCATGGTCATGCACTTTGGTAGTAGAAGTAAATGTGCAGACTATTTTCTAAACAAGGAGAAATCCAAAAAATCTGAAATGCACAGGGACTTGGGAGTCCTCGAGCAGAGCACCCTAAAGGTTAACTTGCAGGGAGAATCAATGGTGAGGAAGGCAAATGCAATGTTAGCATTCATTCAAGAGATCTAGAATACTGGAGTCGGGATGTGATGTTGAATCTTGAGTATCATGAGCAATTTTGGGCTCCTCATCCAAGAAAAGATGTGCTGGCATTGAAGAGAGTTCAGAGGAGATTCACAAGGATGTTTCAGGGAATGAAAGCATTATCATATGAGGAATATTTGATGGTTCTGGGTCTGTATTTGCTGGAATTTAGAAGGATGAGGGGGGATTTCATTGAAACCTTTTGAATGTTGAAAGCCCTAGGCCGAGTAGATGTGGAAAGAATGTTTCCCATGGTGGGGGAGTCTAAGACGAAAGGGCACAGCCTCAGGATAGGGGGGGCATCCATTTCAAACAGAGATGCGGAGAAACTTCTTGAGCCAGATAGTGGTGAAATTGTGGAATTTGTTACCACAGTCAGCTGTGGAGGCCAGGTGGTTAGGTCTATTTAAGGCAGAGATTGATAGGTTCTTGATTGGACACAGCATCAAAGGTTAAGGGGAGAAGGCCGGGGAGTGGGGCTAAGGAGGAGATAAAAGGAGCAGCCATGATTGAATGGAAGAGCAGACTCAATGGGCTAGATGGCCTAATTCTGCTTCTCTGTCTTCGCTGGTCTAAAATCTAAAAGGGTGACAAGTATAGTACTGAAGGTGTTAGACTGAATGCACATAGAATACACAATAAAGTAGATGATCTTGTAACACAGTTAAAGATGGCAGGTAGGATATTGAGAGCACTGCTGAGTAATAGCTAAAAGCAGATCATATTTGGGAGCTTAACATCCAATGATACACATTGAATCAAAAGAACAGGTAGGTAAGCAGAGGGGGTAGGATGGCTTTGTTAGTAAAAATTGAAATCCAATTCTTCAAAAGAGGTTCCATAGGATCGGAAGATGTAGGATCCTTGTGGGTAGAGTTACGAAACTGCAAGGGTAAAAAGACCCTGCTGGGAGTTATATACAGGCCTCCAAACAGTAGACAGGATGTGGGATACAAATTACAATGGGAGATAGAAAAGGCATGTAAAAAGAGCAAGATTGCAAGAACAAGGGTAGATTGGGAAAATCGGGTTGATGTTGCATCCCAAGAGAGGGAACTTGTAGAATGCCCATGAGATGTCTTTTAAGAGTAGCTTGTGGTTGAGCCCACAAGGAGAAAGACAACTTTGGATTTGCTGTTCTGTACTGAACCCAATTTGATTAGGGAGCTTAAGGTAAAGGAACCCTTGGTGGACAGTGGTGTTCATATTATAATAGAATTCAGTTGCATTTTGAGAGGGATAAGTTAAACTCAGATGTCAGTATTACAGTGAAGTACAGGGTATTACAGAGGCATTAGAGAAGAGATGGCCAAATTTGTTTGGAAGGTAACACTAGCAGGGATGACAGCAGGACAGCCATGGCTGGAATTTCTTGGAGCAATTCGGAGGGTGCAGGATAGATACATCACAAAGAAGAATGTCATAACCATATATCTGCCACGCAGTCTACGTGCCCGCGCAGGTGGGCTGCAGAAAAGGTTGGGCAATCGCACTCATGTGTCTGCATGTTCCAGCTAATTAGTGTTTCATTCTGGTGGCACTTAACACCCTTCTTTAAATTCTATACTTGTCAAGACCTGACCAAAAGCACAGAAATGTTTATTGTTGTAATGTTTTTAAGTTACAAAACTTAACAGTTTGCTCCCTGCTTACCCTCATCCTTATCTGGGAAAGAGGATGACTGTTTTGCTTGATGCTGTAAAGGAGCAGTATTAAATATTTAATTATTGCTGCCAGCAACAGTGTTGGCATTAACGTTCAGTTTGAGTGTTTTAGTTAATGGCCTCTTGTCCTGGTGTTTATTGTTATTTTTCCTCAAATTCTCCAACAATTATTATTAACATCAGTGAACTGTTGACCCAATTCAGTCTCTCTCTCTCTCTCTCTCTCTCTATATCTATCTCTATCTCTATCTCTCTCTACTCTCTCTCTCTCTCTTATCTCTCTCGCTCTCTATCTATCTATCTCTAACTCTATCTCTCTATCTCTCTCTCTCTTATCTCTCTTATTTGCAACTGTGGCTGACAAGGGAAGTTAAAGATAGAATAAAAGCAAAAGAGGGCTATTAGAAATAAGCAAAAAAAAAAGAGGATTGGGAAGCTTTTAAAAACCAACATCTGAAAAAGGCATAAGGAGAGAAAAGCTGACGTATGTAGGCAAGCATGCCAATAATATAAAAGAGGATGCAAAAAGGTTTTTTTTTCAGATATATAAAGAATAAAGGAGAGGCGAGGGTGGATATTGAACCTGGGGAAGTCATAATGGGGGGGGGTGGAACGAAGAAATGGTGGACAAACTTAATAAACATTTTGCATCAGTCTTCACTGTGGAAGACACTAGCAGTATGCCAGAAATTTGAAGGTACTGAGGGGAGAAGGAGGTGGGAAGAATGAGTGCAGTTGCTATTGCTAAGGGGAAGGTACTTAGGAAAGCTGACAGGTCTGAAGGTAGAGAAGTCATCCGGACTTCTGGTTTCAGAAAGTGTTAGCTGAAGAGGTTGTTCAGGCATTAGTAGTGATCTCTCAAAAATCACATTTTGGAATGGTTCCAGAGGATTAGAAAATTGCTAATGTCACTCTGCTCTTTAAGAACAGAGGGGAACAGAAGGAAGGAAATTCTAAGCCAGTTAGCTTGACTTCAGTGGTTGGAAGATGTTGGAGTCCAGAATTAAAGATGAGAATTTGGGAATCTTGGAGGCACACATTAAAATAGACTGAAGTCAACATGGTTTCGTTAAGGAGAAATAATGCCTGACAAATCTGTTGGAAATCTTTGAAGAAATAATATGCAGGATACAAAGAAGAGTCAATTGATGTTGTTTACTTGGATTTTCAGAAGGCCTTTGACAAGGTACTGCACATGAAGCTGGTTAACAAGAGCCCATAGTATGACAGGAGAGATACTACTATGATAGAAGATCCACTGATTGACAGGAGGCAAAGGGTGGGAATAAAGGGGGCTTTTCTGATTGGCTGCTGGTGACTAGTGGAGTTCTGCAGAGGTCAGTGTTAGGACAACTTCTTTTCCTGTCAATGATTTAATGGCATTATGGGCTAATTTGCGAACAATACAAAGATGATTGGAAGGGCAGGTAGTGTTGAGGAAGCAGGGAGTCTTCAGAAGGACTTAGCAAGATTAGGCGAATGGGCAAGGAAGTGACAGAATATAGTGTTGGGAAATATGTATATGTAATGCACTTTTATAGAAGGAATAAAGACATAGACTATTTTCTAAATGGGGAGAAAATTTAAAAATCAGAGTTGCAAAGGAAATTGGGAGTTCTTGTGCAGGATTCCCTGAAGGTTAACTTGTTGGTTGAGTCAGTGGTAAGGAAGGCAAGTGCAATGGTAGCATTCACTTTGAGAGAATATAATGCTGAGTCTTTATAAGGTATTAGTCAGATTGCACATGGAGAATGTTGAGCAATTATGAGCTCCTTATCAAAGAAGAGTCGTGCTGGCATTGGATATGGTCTAGAGGATGATCATGGGAATGATTGTGGGAATGGAAGTGTTAATATATGAGGAAGAGTTGATTACTCTGGGCCAGTACTCATTGGAGTTTAGAAGGATGATGAGGGATCTCATTGAAGCCTATTGAATATTGTAAGGACAAAAAAAGTGGATGTGGAGAGGATGTTTCCTATCGCTGGTGAGTGTAGGCCCAGAGGACACAACCTCACAATAGAGGGACATCCAGTTAGAACAGAAATGAGGAGGAATGCGTTTAGCCTGAGTGGAGTGAACCTGTAGATCTCATTGCACAGACGTCCAGGGAGAACAAGTCTTTGGGTACATGTAAAGCAGATGTTGATTAGTCAGGACATTGAAGATTATGGGGAGAAGGCAAGAGAATGGGCTGAGAGGGATAATGAATCAGTAGTGATGGAATGGCAGAGCAGACTTGATGGGCCTAGTAACCTAATTCTGCTCCAACAGTCATATGGTTTTATAAAAAGCAATTAATCTGGATTAAGTCCATTCACGATCATTTCCAGGTAAAATTATGCCCATCGAAAAGCTTCTGTTTGAAATATGTCATAAAGCTTTTGAAGGTTTCCTAGCCTTCTTTGTGTTCCAAATGATAGTGTGAGCCAAGAATTGCATTTTTGTCTTTTATCAACCTAACATAGAGTATCTTTTAGGGTGCAATCTATGGCCATTGCGAACTCATAGTACAACCAGGAGTACACTAGCACTCTCAAAATGCTCAAGGAATGCACCAAGCAGTAACAGACCATTGAAAGCGGTATTCTGCTCTTGTCTGCACACCAGACTAGTCAGCTTTAGAGCTGATGCAGGCTGCTAAAGCAATGTTTACATAGTGAGCTACAAGTAAGTTACAATGAATGTTTTCTGCAACATTTAGCTGCAGAGATACTCACGTGATATTGCCCAAGTGGTGAAAATGCTACCAACAACCCATTGCAGGCAGTGCTGGTGTGGTATTAGAGTACTTACCCATTTAGAGGGTGTTGGGGGCGTCAAAGCAGCAGTGAATTCCTGTTCATCTGCAGAAAACATTTTCCCAGAAAATCTACAAAGATGCCACAACATATCTAGTCTACAACTTGGCTACCCAGCTTGAGCCTGACCTAATTGCATGCAACTATCAGACTGGGGAATAAATCCATTAAAAGTTCCTGGGTTTCAGTAAGTTTAGGCCTCTTTACAAGTAAGTATACTAAGGCTCAGTAGTTGACTTAGATACTGTCTACACAACTCAAGCCTGATGGGACTGGATTGCAAGTGTTGAATTCAGGTCATGTCTGATATTGAACAAGGCATGTCCTTGAGTTCAAGGTTGGATCAGATTGGCTATAATTGGGTCAGGTTTGATTCAGATTTTAGTTTCACACTCGAACCTGGATAGATCTCCAACCTGGTCCTCTCTAATGAGTAATATCTCCACAGCTGAGATTTCAATGGCTGTCATCACAGTGTTGTAACATGCTTTGGAAAATCCTTCTAACATTAATGTGGACTACTCTCTCTGCAGAGATCAAGGTCTCCCTAGACCATTAACTTCCTCATAGAACATGCAACATAAAACATAGAATACAGAGCAAGTCAACACAGTATAGGCCCTTTGACCTGCAATGTTCCACCAAACGTTTAATATATGCAAAGATCAACCTAACCCTTCTCTCCCAAATACCATGTACCTATCTAAATAAATGTCGCTAATGTCTCTGCCTCTACCACTACCTCCAATAGTGCGTTCCAGGCACTTCTCACTCTCTATGTAAAAAACACACATTGCCCCTATAGTTTCTTCCAATCACCTTAAAATTATGCTCTTCTGTATCAGCCATTGCTGCCTAGGGATAGAGGTATTGCCTATCCATTCAACCTATGCCTCTTGTCATCTATCTAGTCACGTCTCATCCCCCTTCACTCCAAAGAGAAAAGCTCTAGTTTGCTCAGCCTTTCCTAAGACCTGCTGTCTAATTCAGGCAGCGTCATGGTAATTCTCCTCTGTACCCTCTCTAAAATTTCCACATTCATCCTATAATGAGGTGGCCAAAACTGAACACAATACTCCAAGTGCGGTCTAACCAGAGCTTTAATGAGCTGCTCTTGACCTCCACACTGCTAAGAATCCCGACATTGACCTTGCACTCTGCCTGCAAGTTCGACTTTTCGAAGTGTATCATTTCATACATCGAGTTTGCCCATAATGATGCCTATTAAATATCTCGGGTATTTTCATCAATGAGAGGTATTCAGGTTGTGGACCAGCAGAAAGTTATCCTGAATGACGTGTTTCCGGGAAGCGTTCACTTAAAGGGATTTGGAACTGGCCAAGTGTTAAGGAATGGATCATGGAGGCAAGGACTACTGTCTGCTTCCTTGACTGGCCACACTAATTCACAGTCCTATCATGGGCAAGCCGCAGTATCATTGTGGATAACATCACTTTTATGGAGGAGCCTGGTGGAGGTACCAGAGCCTCCACCAGACAAGTCACACCCAACATTAAATGTATAGGACGTACAAAGTGAACGGTGCTGGGGGATGAGCAGAATGTGGATTCAGAACCTGAAAGACATGTAACATAGGATGAAGGGTGGTTTATAGTGGCAGGGAGCAGCACCAAGATCTTCGTTTTCCAGCAGGAAACATAGCCCTGCATCAGAACAGGAGAAGAAGGGGGAAGATGCCTGAATAAGAAATGTTATGGTGGTGGGAGGATGGACTGAAGGCAGATTTGCAAGAAATAGAGGAGATGTGGATGAGGGCAGCATCAATGGTGGTGGAAAGTAACCTCTGTTCTGTGAAGAAGATGGACACCTCAGATGTTATAGACTGAAAAAGCTAACTAGTGGAGTGGTGTTGCAGCAACAACCCGGCACTCAACGTCAGTGAGACGAAAAAGCTGATTGTGGACTTCAGGAAGGGTAAGACGAAGGAATGTATACCAATCTGCATAGAGGGATCAGAAGTGGAGAGAGTGAGCAGCTTCAAGTTCCTGGGTATCAAGATCTCTGAGGACCTAACCTGGTCCCAACATAGCGACGCGGTTATAAAAAAGGTAAGACAGCAACTATATTTCATTAGGAGTTAGAAGAGATTTGGTATGTCAAGAAATACATTCAAAAACTTCTATAGATGTGCCGTGGAGAGCATTCTGACAGGCTGCATCACTGTCTGGTATGGGGAGGGGCTACTGCACAGGACCGAAAGAAGCTGCCGAGGGTTGTAAATTTAGTTGGCTCCATCTTGGGTACCATCCTACAGAGTACCCAGGACATCTTCAAGGAGCGATGTGTCAGAAAGGCAGCGTCCATTTTTAAGGACCTCCAGCACCCAGGGCATGCCCTTTTCTCACTGTTACCACCAGGTAGGAGGTACAGAAGCCTGAAGGCACACACTCTTTCAGTCCTGTGCAGTTTCTTCCCCTCTGCCATCCCATTCCTTAATGAACATTGAACCAGTGAACATAACTCACTTTTTAATATATATTATTTAGATTAGATTAGATTAGATTATGAGGACACGCAGTCCTCTTTTATGTCATTTAGTAATGCATGCGTTAAGAAATGATACAATGTTCCTCCAGAATGATAGCACAGAAACACAAGACAAACCAAGACTGAAAAACTGATAAAAACCACATAATTATAACATATAGTTACAACAGTGCAAAGCAATACAGTAATTTGATAAAGAACAGATCATGGGCATGGTAAAAAAAAAGTCTCAAAGTCTCTTGAAAGTCCCATCATCTCACGCAGATGAAAGAAGGAACAAAAATGCTCCCTGCCATGAGCTTCCAACGCCACAAACTTGCCGATGCAGCACCCTGGAAGCACCCGGCCACAGCCGACTCTTCAGTCCATCCAAAAACTTCGAGCCTCCGACCAGCCCTCTGACACCGAGCACCGAGCACCATCTCTGCCGAGTGCTTCGACCTCGGCCCCAGCAACAGGCAATAGGCAAAGCCAAGGATTTGGGGCCTTCCCCTTCGGAGATTCTCGATCGCACAGTAGCGCGGCAGCGAAGCGGCATTTCAGAAGTTTCTCCAGATGTTCCTCCATGCTCCTCACGTCTGTCTCCATCAAATCAGGATTGTGCACGGTACCTACTTACAAATACGATATCATTTCAGAGCAGCCGCGCGAGCTGCGTTGCTCCGCCATCTTCTCCTCCCCTGCTTCTCTTAAACATTTCTGTTTTTTTGCACGATTTTTAATCTATTCAATATATGTAGACTGTAATGTATGTATTTATTTATTTATTCATTATTTTCCTCTTCTTCTATATTATGTATTGCAATGAACTGCTGCTGCTAAGTTAACAAATTTCACGACACATGCCGGTGATAATAAACCAGATTCTGATTCTGAGCTCATCCTGGAGACAGGTGCATTGGAGATGGAGAAAATGATAAAAGAGAATGGCATTTTTGCAAGTGACACGATGGGAAGAGATATAATCAAGAGTCAAGATAGTGGTGAGAGTCAGGAGGTTTATAAAAAGTATCAGTAGATGCTGTGTCTCCAAAGATGGAGACAGAGAGATCGGGAAAGGGGAGAAGGATGTCAGAGAGAGACATGTAAATTTGATGGCAGGGTGGAGGTTGGAGGCAAAGTTGATGAAATCGATGAGCTCAGCATGGGTACAGGAAACAGCACCAATGCAGTAGCTGATGTTGAATAGAGAGAGTTGGAGAGTGTTACCAGTGTAGGCTTGGAACATGGACTGTTCCATTTTATCATTCTTGAATTGGATTTTTAAAAATTTTTGTCATGTGCACTGAAATACAATGAAAAGCTTATCTTACAGACTGTTCATAGAGATCAAATCGTTACACCATAATGATTTATCATGGTCTCCTTAAAGATATTTGTTATGAAAAACTTTGATACTGCTTTGTTGTCATATCGTTATATTACTTTGTTTTGCTGTGTATATCTCCTAATTAACTTTATGTTTCATGCCTGTTTTATTTGGCAACTATATCTACGAAGTGCATTGGCAGTATTCGCCATGGTATAACTACTGCTGCTGCAATGCATTCACAACGCTTCCTCAATATATACAAATTGTTGAGACCCTTAGGTGACACCTGATTTATTTAATAGATTTTTATGAGCAAGAATGATTCGGATCAACTGTGCATTATTTTCAGACTGTCTGAAAGCGTGCCACATCCATGAAAGGTAATTGCTGTTCTAATGCCAGAAACTGTCCAGTTCTGGTCTCCTCACTATAGGAAGGATGTGGAAGCATTGGAAAGGGTACAGAGGAGATTTAGAGAGTATGGATTATGATCAGAGATTAAGGGAGCTAGGGCTTTACTCTTTGGAGAGAAGGAGGATGAGAGGAGACATGATAGAGGTGTACAAGATAATAAGAGGAATAGATAGAGTGGATAGAAACATAGAAACATAGAAAATAGGTGCAGGAGTAGGCCATTCGGCCCTTCGAGCCTGCACCGCCATTTATTATGATCATGGCTGATCATCCAACTCAGAACACTGCCCCAGCCTTCCCTCCATACCCCCTGACCCCCGTAGCCACAAGGGCCATATCTAACTCCCTCTTAAATATAGCCAATGAACTGGCCTCAACTGGTTCCTGTGGCAGAGAATGCCACAGATTCACCACTCTCTGTGTGAAGAAGTTTTTCCTAATCTCGGTCCTAAAAGGCTTCCCCTCTATCCTCAAACTGTGACCCTTCGTTCTGGACTTCCCCAACATCGGGAACAATCTTCCTGCATCTAGCCTGTCCAATCCCTTTAGGATCTTATACGTTTCAATCAGATCCCCCCTCAATCTTCTAAATTCCAACGAGTATAAGCCTAGTTCATCCAGTCTTTCTTCATATGAAAGTCCTGCCATCCCAGGAATCAATCTGGTGAACCTTCTTTGTACTCCCTCTATGGCAAGGATGTCTTTCCTCAGACTAGGGGAACAAAACTGCACACAATACTCCAGGTGTGGTCTCACCAAGGCCTTGTACAACTGCAGTAGTACCTCCCTGCTCCTGTACTCGAATCCTCTCGCTATAAATGCCAGCATACCATTCGCCTTTTTCACCGCCTGCTGTACCTGCATGCCCACTTTCAATGACTGGTGTATAATGACACCCAGGTCTCGTTGCACCTCCCCTTTTCCTAATCGGCCACCATTCAGATAATAATCTGTTTTCCTATTTTTGCCACCAAAGTGGATAACTTCACATTTATCCACATTAAATTGCATCTGCCATAAATTTGCCCACTCACCCAACCTATCCAAGTCACCCTGCATCCTCCTAGCATCCTCCTCACAGCTAACACTGCCACCCAGCTTCGTGTCATCCGCAATCTTGGAGATGCTGCATTTAATTCCCTCATCCAAGTCATTAATATATATTGTAAACAACTGGGGTCCCAGCACTGAGCCTTGCGGTACCCCACTAGTCACCGCCTGCCATTCTGAAAAGGTCCCGTTTATTCCCACTCTTTGCTTCCTGTCTGCTAACCAACTCTCCACCCACACCAATACCTTACCCCCAATACCGTGTGCTTTAAGTTTGCACACTAATCTCCTGTGTGGGACCTTGTCAAAAGCCTTCTGAAAATCCAAATATACCACATCCACTGGTTCTCCCCTATCCACTCTACTAGTTACATCCTCAAAAAATTCTATGAGATTCGTCAGACATGATTTTCCTTTCACAAATCCATGCTGACTTTGTCCGATCATTTCACCGCCTCTTCCCCAGGGCACCACTGCTCAATACAAGAGGACATGGCTTTAAGGTAAGGGGTGGGAAGTTCAAGGGGGATATTAGAGGAAGGTTTTTTCACTCAGAGAGTGGTTGGTGTGTGGAATGCACTGTCTGAGTCAGTGGTGGAGGCAGATACACTCGTGAAGTTTAAGAGACTACTAGACAGGTATATGGAGGAATTTAAGGTGGGGGGTTATATGGGAGGCAGGGTTTGAGGGTTGGCACAACTTTGTGGGCTGAAGGGCCTGTAATGTGCTGTACTATTCTATGTTCTAAAGACAGTAGACAAAGTGAGCCTCAGATGAACATGGGGTTTGCCAATCACCAATTTTCTTTTTATTGCAGGTATTTAGGAATAACAAGACCATTGACATATCCAGTCAGACAGAGCGGGAAAGGCATGGCCAAAATGATCCTTTGTGTATGGCTTCTGGCTGCATCTGTCACACTACCACCTCTCTTTGGCTGGGCCAAGAATATCAACGATGACAAGGTTTGCCTGATCAGCCAAGACTTTGGTTACACCATTTACTCTACGGCAGTGGCATTCTATATTCCCATGTCAGTCATGCTTCTCATGTATCACCAGATTTTCAAGGCTGCCAAGAAGAGTGCTGCCAAGCATACCTTCACTGGATTCCCTCGGCGTGGCAATATGAACATGGTTGAGGCAGATCACAGAGGGGTTAAGCCACGCAAAGAGTCAGAGGAATGTACTAACTTTACCCGTCTTCTCAAAAATGAGCGTACGAACATGTCAATCTTCAAAAGGGAACAGAAAGCTGCAACCACTCTTGGCATTGTAGTTGGAGCATTTACTTTATGCTGGTTACCATTCTTCATACTTTCCACAGCAAGACCTTTCATATGTGGCACCAAGTGCAGCTGTATACCAATTTGGTTGGAAAGAACGATCTTGTGGTTTGGATATGCAAATTCACTCCTAAATCCTTTTATATATGCGTTATTCAACCGAGACCTGCGGACAACCTATCATAATCTGTTGAGGTGCAGATACAGGAATATTAATCGTAAACTCTCTGCTGCAGGAATGCACGAGGCTCTGAAGCTAGCAGAGAGGCCAGAACTGGTACTGTAGGCAGAGCATGTTCTCTGAAACAGAAATACCTCAGGAAGAAAAGAATTCTCTTTGAAAACTATTGTTGCTGTAAAATGGGCTCTTATGCTGAAAATACTTTATTCTTCAGATATCCTTCATGCATCAAGGATACTGGACTGAATCTATAAACAGTTCAGATGAGTACAGGGGCAGTGGGACATACAGGCTCCTTCCCTTTGATGCTTTGGTACCTTTTTGTATGCATGCTGCGAAGTGGATTAACTCAGCAAATTGGAGTTTAAGGTGTCAAAGATCACCATGCATTTTGGAAATATTGCTGGGTAGAGTACACTCTTCTTACTGGCACTTGGCATTGCTTATATTAATGCTTCTCCTGGGTCTTCAAAACATCACAATGCATAACCTTTCCTTGTGATGTTTCCATCCAGCTCTCCAACCCACTTTTCCCCTAATCTGCACCCCCCCCCCCCAACCAACCCCATCCCTTTTAATTTACTGGGATAATGTGCAATCGAGACCATCAGATTTCTTTGACAAGAAAATTTGCTAAATGCCAAGAAAATACATTGAGCTTCCCACCACTTCTAATTGGCTTCCCACACTTCAAAACTTGACATTGCCATTTGAATCTAAGTAGGCCCCTCAGTTTGGCACACAGCTTGAAGAACTGCAGGCATGCATGTCCACAGGAACATATGGATTAAGAACCAAACTTTACATGACATTTTGTCCTTTTGTCACAGATGGTTGCAGGATTGCCACAGCTGTGTCAGCTCTTTATCACTTTATTTTGAAAAGTGACAATTCCCCAATTCTTGGTGTCTGTCTTCACATCTTTTCCTAGTTTAGAAGCCAGCAAAAGAACAAGTTCAGTTTTCATTTCTTTGCTTCCCATCAGAAACTCAAGTCATGTTAAGGTGTTTCATCACCAGTGGGATAACTTTTTGAAGTGTTCCCATGATTACATCGATGGCAATTTTCACCCACCAGGTTCACACATACAATTAAATTATAATCATAAGAGAGTCCAGGGCAACACATACAAAATTCTGCAGGAACTCAGCATATCAGGCAGCATTTATGGAGATGAATAAACAATTGATATTTCAGGCTGAGTCTCTTCATCAGGACTGGAAAGGAAGGGGTACGAGGGCGTAATGTAAATTATAATGTTTAAATGATCTAATTTTTAAACAGTTAAAGATTGTAAAACATGGCACTGAAAACTGAGGAATTAACACAAGATGATTTTGAGAAAAAGGTGGGGTAAAGAGCTGTGGAGGTACTGGGACCTTCTATCAGAGGACAGCAGGACGTTCTTCAAAATTCAATCCCTTGTCCAAATACTTAAGGCCGTGCCACTTTGGAGAGAAAATACAATATATTAGTCAGGTAACTGTATACTTAACATGCTGTAACAAAAAGACTTGTGATTACAAGAGATTCTTGAAAGAAGATAAATAATCTGTTGCAACACACATGAAATGCAGGAGAAACTTACTACCTACAGAAATGAATAAACAGTCGATGTTTTGGGCTGAGACCATTTTTCAGGACTGAGGTCTTGGCCTGAAATGTCAACTGTTTCTTTTATTTCCAAGAATGCTGTCTGACCAGCTAAGTTCCTCCAGTATTTTACGTATGTTGCTTTGGATTTCTAGTGTCTGTAGAATTTCTCGAGTAAATAATCTTTTTCCTACTGAGCTACCAAAGGCTAAAAAAATGATGCAACAGTCCATGACCCACAGCACATCAGCAGATGAAATGCTCCAATTATGTATTTTTAATACTGATCCATTATTTGTTTAATTGTTATTGCAGATTCAATGCCAGTGGAAAAGAAAATCAAAAAAATGATGTATGAGAAGCATCTGACTTGACTTTACTCATGTGCATTTCTATTGTCAGTAACCCAAGTAGTACCCTTTCACACTTCAAGAGGAGCTAAGCATCCTTAAGATAACTGGAAATTGGTCAGTTTGAGGGGCAGAGCACAGGAAAGTTGTCTCCATCTTCATATCCTGCAGAAGACCAGCTAGTACCTAGTTACCTCAGCCTAAACCTGTTCGGCTGAAGGGGTCTTGACAGGGAACTTCATTGTAGGATGGGTTGAACATCATTCAGAGAAGATCCTGAGAAAATGTCACAAATAGAGTTGGTTTAAAAATTTTCTCTGTGGAGAGAGGCCATAGGCTGTGGAGAATGGCCCGAGTACATTCCCTGAGAACTAGAGATCAAGTGCTTCATATTGACAGAAGGCAGATGCCCAAACATTAAGGAATTTATCCACTTGTTCTGGCTTTCCCTTGAGCTCTCACTATTGTACCCCAGTATTGTGGAACCCTGACCCTGTCAATCAGTTCTACCATACTAGGCTCACAGTCAATTCTGTCTGGTATATCATGACTTTGACACCCCAAATTGACCACCCTCTTTCTGTAGTAAATCAAAAACTAGTTCCATGATAGCCCAGCCTAATCACTGAGGACCCTGTACTAATCCTACCTTCTGCTCTTCCCTTCTTCATCACCCAAGGCATCTCTCCACAGAGATCATCTTCACACTCTCTGTGCATGACCTGTGGCTATTAACTGTGAACTACCTGACTAGTTAAGGTCAACAATGTCTTATGAAAGCAAGGTCAATGGATCAGTAAAGGATTTCTAAGGCCAAGGGCCTGTGGAGAACCCATGGACAGAATTAACTCTAAGGCAACTGGGAGCTTGAGTGAGCCTATTGGCACCTGAATAGAGCAAACTTGTTGATACCATTTTAAATGGATTTGGAGCCAAATATCCAAGGGCTAGTGAAATGCATCTGGAGTGGACAGGTTTGACAATGGGATCATCTGGGAGTGCAAGGATGGAGCTGGGAAATTCAGATTATTTCTGTGGAAATGTGAGAAACAGGGTCTAACCTTTGGATGTGGCTGATACCTTGTGCCCAAGTTACAACCCACCCCAGTGGGCTGAATGACATCCTCTGTCCTCAGACACTCATCAGGTCTTCCCTCATCTCCATGAGCCACTCAATGAAGGTGCTGACTGAAGTACTCTAACTCTGCAGAAACTGCTGGAGATCTCACGTTATTCATTAGCTGGGTCCTTCAACACAAAATGCACAGGCAACCTCTGTAAAAAAAAACTTACAACAACCTCAGGCATTGTGGAGAATTGAGGAGCACTTACACAAAGTCTAAACTTCCCAAAGCTCTTTAGTATCATTTTTTAAAGTAATAGTCACTCCAACAATGTAAGGAATGGGGCAGCCATTTCCACTTATTGGGGTTTCACAAACAGTAATGAACAGAAAGAATCATTTTCTTTATGCACTTATCAAATCAGTTTATCCCGAACAAAAGTTTTTTTTAAAGTGCTGGATCATAAGATAGGCGTGGAAATGTGTGAGTGAATTTTGGAAGTGATGTGAGTTCATCAACCCGAGTCATTAACTCAAGGGTTCCCATCCTTTTTTCATGCCATTAAGCAAGGATTCTACGGACCCTGCATTAACTATTCCTCTCTCTACAGGTATTGCCTGACCCGCTGAGTATTTCTAGTATTCCTTGTTTAAATTTTGGGTTTAATGCTGTTGAGGCTATCAGAGCATTTTTTTTTTGTTTACTGTGTTGTTTTGTATGAACCACTTTGCATTTACGTACATTCGAACAAATGTTCTCCTGTTCCTGAATGGAAACTTGACCTAGTCTAATATAAGCTACTGCATGTACTGTTAAAACCTCTTGACCATGGAATGTAAAGCTTTCAGCACTTTAAAAAGCTTTCTAGCCCAACTTCTAAGCTTCTGAAGTGGCTCACTAATTGCCTGTATTATTAGTTGAGCTAGCAATGCCGGTGAAGTGCTTGCTGGAGTTGTGGGTCAACCTCACTCGATTTGACGTTGGGAGAGTTTGGTTCTTAAGACTCAAGTTGAAGTTTCTTCTTGACCTTAAATCTTCAGTTTATTGATCAATTAACTAAAAACCTTACGTTCTGACACGGAGATGCATACAGAACTCTTTGTCTTAATTACAGACGTGCTTGGTGAATCTAGAAAGAGACCCCTACAATGAAAGAAGCCTTAGCAATGTCTAGGTTTCAGTTTCAGGTAAGGGACGTTATTCACCATTGTCATCTGTCTGAGAAGCAGGTCAGGAGTCCAGTTCAAATTATTCCACTCATTCAATGGATCTTACTTTGGTTCTGCTTAATTAGAGTTTGGTTAACAGTATCTGCAAAGAACTGTCAACACACTTACTGAACAATAGGTTTAATGTCCAGCTTATTCACATACAATGGCTTTGAAAAATTCCAAAGTTCATAAGTTTAAAGTACTCGGAGATTCATTTTCTTGCAACCATTCACAGTTGAACAAAGTAATACAATTGAATCAATGAAAAACTACACGCAAAATAAAGACTACCAAACAACCAATGTGCAAATACAAAAAACAAATAATAATAATAATAATAATAAATAATACTGATAATATGAGTTGTAGAGTCCTTGAAAATGAACGTATATGCTGTAAAATTTGGTTGGAATTTTATTGTTCTCTGGTATTATGTTAAATGCTTAGTTATGTAAGTGAGTCCTGGATGAAGGTAATGTGTGTTCATTGCAGGCTTTAGATCTTTCACCAAATGTTTCCTAATGATGCTAAATTATGATCTTACCTCTCCCTCTCCTCCAAGTTCCGAGAAGGTTGGTCTGGTTTGGTTAGGAGTCTGAACATGCATTTTTGTCAATTCTATGTGGAATTAAATAGTCATCACTGTGCAATTGCCTGGGAAGTTACTTTGATGAAATGGTGAAAACAGGTGCCAAATAATTTCAGTACTAATATAGCAGGCACTGTGAGTGTCCATGTTCAGAGAATATTTTTGGTCCTAATTGTTATAATTTGAACTTGCCTGGACTTGGAGAAAGATTATTGCAGGCTTAACATTAAATGGATGATAAGAATAATTTTTTTTCTGGAATATTCCCACGTGACCTTTGGCTCATACGGGAAACTGAGCAGGTGATAGATAGGAGCTACAGGGAGGTAGTCACCCCTAAGCTGCAGGAGGCAGGAAAATGGGTGACTGTCAGGGGAGGGAAGGGAAATGGGCAGCCAGTGCAGAGTACCCCTGTGGCCATGCCCTTCAATAGACAGGATACTGCTTTGGATACTGCTAAGGGGATGACCTGCTGAGGCTGGGCAGCCGCACTGACCAGGTCCCCGGCACTGAGTCTGGTGCTGTAGCTCAGAAGAGGACTGCAGTAGTGAGAGGGGATTCTATAGTTAGAGAAGTAGACACAAGATTCTGTGGATGCGATAGAGACCCCAGATGGTATGTTGCCTCCAAGGTGCCAGGGTCAGGGCCTCTCAGATTGGGTCCATGATATTCCAGAGGGGGAGGGTGAGCAGCCAGAAGTCCTGGTACATATTGGCACCACTGCCATAGGTAGGAAAAGTGAGGAGGTCCTGATGAGAGAGTTTAGGGAGCTAGGTAGAAAGCTGAAAAGTAGGATGTCCAGGATGGCAGTCGCTGGATTACTACCTATGTCACATGCTAGTGAGGTTAAGAATAGGATGACTTAGCAGATAACTGCATGGCTGAGACGCTGGTGCAGGGGGCAAGATTCTAGATTTCTGAATCATTGGGATCTCTTCTGGGGAATGTATGACCAGTACAAATGGAAAGGTTACACTTGAACCCGAAAGGGACCAATGTCCTTGTGGGCAGGTGTGCTAGAGCTGTTGGAGAGGGTTTAAACTAATTCAGCAAGGGGATGGGAACCAGAGTGATGGGGCTGATGATAGGGCTGTTGGTTTATAAGCAGAGGCAGTGTGTACAGAGACTGTAAGGAAAGACAGGCAGATGATGACAAAATTACAGTCAGTGGGATGAGTTGCAGTGTAGAAGATGGAAGAAATCAAAATGATTGTTGGATACAGGATTGAAGGTGTTATATTTGGATGCACTTAACATGGAAAAAAGTAAATGATCTTGTAGCGCTGTTAGAGATTGGCAGAAATGGTGTTGTGGACATCACTGAGTTGTGGCTGAAAAAGCTTAACATCCAAGGATACATATTGTACCAAAAAGGACAGGCAGGTAGGCAAAGGAGGTGTGGTGGAGGTTGGTAAAAAATGAAATCAAATCCTTAGAAAGAGGTGACACAGGGTTGGAAGATATAGAATTGTTGTGGGTAGAGTTAAGAAATTGCAAGGCTAAAAAGAACCAGATAGGAATTATATACAGGCCTCCAAACAGTAGCCAATATATAGGCTAAAATTAAAAACAGAAAAAGCTTGTCAAAAAGGCAATGTTATGATAGTCATGGAGGACTGGAAGGCCAAGCAGGGATGACAGCACAGCAGCAATGGATGGAATTTCTGGGAGCAATTTGGAAGATCTGGGATAGATACATCCCAAAGAAGAAGAAGTATTCTAAAGGCAGGATGACACTACCATGAGTACCAAGGGAAGTCAAAGGCAGCATTAAAGCAAAATAGAGTGTATAAGATAGAGCAAAAAATTAATGAGAACTTAGAGGACTGGGAAACTTTTAAAAACCAACAGAAGACAACTAAAAAAGCCAAAGGGTCAGCTAGCCAATAATATCAAAGAAGCTTCCAAAAGTTTTTTCATATATGTAAAGTTTAAAAGAGAGTCAAGAGTAGATATTGAACCTCTGGAAAATGATACTGGTGAGGTAGTAGTGGGAGACAAGAAAATGGCAGACAAACTAAATAAGTATTTTGCATCAGTCTTTACTGTGCAAGACACTAGCAGTGTGCCAGAGGTTCTAGAGTGTCAGAGGGCAGAAGAGAGTGCAGTGAGTGCAGTTGCTATTACTAGGGAGAAGGTGCTCAGGAAGCTGAAAGCACCAAAGATAGATAGGTCATCTGGACCAGATGGTGTACACCGCGGAGTTCTGAAAGAGGTGGTTTAAGAGATTGTGGAGGCATTAGGAATAATCTTTCAAGAATCACTTGATTTTGGGATGGTTCTGGAGGACTGGAAAATTGCAAGTGTCACTATATATTTCAAGAAGGGAGGAAGGCTTAAGAAAGGAAATTATAGCCTGACCTCAGTGGTTGGGAAGGTGTTGGTGTGGTTTCGGGGTGCTTGGAGGCACATGGTAAAACAGGCAAAAGTCAGCATGGTTTCCTTAACAAAAAATCTTGCCTGACGAATCTGGTTAGAATTATTTGAGGAAATATCAAGCAGGATAGACAAGGGAGAATAGGTGGATGTTGTGTAATTGGAATTTTCAGAAGGTGCCGTACATGAGGCTGCTAAATAAGATAAGAGTCTATGGTATTTATAATTATCATGGAAAAGGATAGAATCAAAGAGGACAGGAAAATTTTTAATTGGGGAAAGGCAAATTATGAGGCTCTATGGCTAGAACTTGCGGGTGTGAATTGGGATGATGTTTTTGCAGGGAAATGTACTATGGACATGTGGTCGATGTTTAGAGATCTCTTGCGGGATGTAAGGGATAAATTTGTCCCGGTGAGGAAGATAAAGAATGGTAGGGTGTAGGAACCATGGGTGACAAGTGAGGTGGAAAATCTAGTCAGGAGGAAGAAGGCAGCATACATGAGGTTTAGGAAGCAAGGATCAGCTGGGTCTATTGAGGAATATAGGGAAGCAAGAAAGGAGCTTAAGAAGGGGCTGAGAGGAGCAAGAAGGGGGCATGAGAAAGCCTTGGCGAGTAAGGTAAAGGAAAACCCCAAGGCATTCTTCAATTATGTGAAGGAAAAAAGGATGACAGGGGTGAAGGTAGGACCGATTAGAGATAAAGGTGGGAAGATGTGCCTGGAGGCTGTGGAAGTGAGCGAGGTCCTCAATGAATACTTCTCTTCAGTATTCACCAATGAGAGGGAACTTGATGATGGTGAGGACAATATGAGTGAGGTTGATGTTCTGGAGCATGCTGATATTAAGGGAGAGGAGGTGTTGGAGTTGTTAAAATACATTAGGACAGATAAGTCCCCGGGGCCTGACGGAATATTCCCTAGGCTGCTCCACGAGGCGAGAGAAGAGATTGCTGAGCCTCTGGCTAGGATCTTTATGTCCTCGTTGTCCACGGGAATGGTACCGGAGGATTGGAGGGAGGCGAATGTTGTTCCCTTGTTCAAAAAAGGTAGTAGGGATAGTCCGGGTAATTATAGACCAGTGAGCCTTACGTCTGTGGTGGGAAAGCTGTTGGAAAAGATTCTTAGAGATAGGATCTATAGGCATTTAGAGAATCATGGTCTGATCAGGGACAGTCAGCATGGCTTTGTGAAGGGCAGATCGTGTCTAACAAGCCTGACGGAGTTCTTTGAGAAGGTGACCAGGCATATAGATAAGGGTAGTGCAGTGGATGTGATCTACATGGATTTTAGTAAGGCATTTGACAAGGTTCCTCACGGTAGGCTTATTCAGAAAGTTAGAAGGCATGGGATCCAGGGAAGTTTGGCCAGGTGGATTCAGAATTGGCTTGCCTGCAGAAGGCAGAGGGTGGTGGTGGAGGAAGTACATTCAGATTGGAGGATTGTGACTAGTGGTGTCCCACAAGGATCTGTTCTTGGACCTCTACTTTTCGTGATTTTTATTAACGACCTGGATGTGGGGGTAGAAGGGTGGGTTGGCAAGTTTGCAAACGACACAAAGGTTGGTGGTGTTGTAGATAGTAGAGGATTGTCAAAGATTGCAGAGAGACATTGATAGGATGCAGAAGTGGGCTGAGAAGTGGCAGATGGAGTTCAACCCGGAGAAGTGTGAGGTGGTACACTTTGGAAGGACAAACTCCAAGGCAGAGTACAAAGTAAATGGCAGGATACTTGGTAGTGTGGAGGAGCAGAGGGATCTTGGGGTACATGTCCACAGATCCCTGAAAGTTGCCTCACAGGTGGATAGGGTAGTTAAGAAAGCTTATGGGGTGTTAGCTTTCATAAGTCGAGGGATAGAATTTAAGAGTCGCGATGTAATGATGCAGCTCTATAAAACTCTGGTTAGGCCACACTTGGAGTATTGTGTGCAGTTCTGGTCACCTCACTATAGGAAGGATGTGGAAGCATTGGAAAGGGCACAGAGGAGATTTACCAGGATGCTGCCTGGTTTAGAAAGTATGCATTATGATCAGAGATTAAGGGAGCTAGGGCTTTACTCTTTGGAGAGAAGGAGGATGAGAGGAGACATGATAGAGGTGTACAAGATAATAAGAGGAATAGATAGAGTGGATAGCCAGCGCCTCTTCCCCAGGGCACCACTGCTCAATACATGGCTTTAAGGTAAGGGGTGGGAAGTTCAAGGGGGATATTAGAGGAAGGTTTTTTACTCAGAGAGTGGTTGGTGCGTGGAATGCACTGCCTGAGTCAGTGGTGGAGGCAGATACACTAGTGAAGTTTAAGAGACTACCAGACAGGTATATGGAGGAATCTAAGGTGGGGGCTTATATGGGAGACAGGGTTTGAGGGTCGGCACAACATTGTGGGCTGAAGGGCCTGTACTGTGCTGTACTATTCTATGTTCTATGTTCTATGTATTACAGGAAAGATACTAGCATTGGCTATTTGGCAGGAGATGAACAGTGGAAGTAAGGGAGATTTCTGATTGGATGGCTGCGATTGGTGGTGTCTTGCAGGGATCGGTGTTAGGGCCTCTTCTTTTAACGTTGTGTGTGAATGATTTGGATGAAGGAATTGTTGGCTTTCTGGCCAAGTTTTCAGATGATATGAATATAGATAGTGGGGCAGGTAGTGTTGAGGAAGCAGAGAGGCTGCAGAAGGACAGATTAGGAGAATGGACCAGGAAGTGTCAATTGGAATACAGTGTGGGGAAATGTATGTTTGGTAAAAGGAATAAAAGCATAAACTATTTTCTAAATGAGGAGAAAATACAAAAAACTGAGGCACAAAGGGTGTCCTTGTATTGGATTCCCTAAAGGTTAAATTGCAGGTTGAGTCTGTGATGAGAAAGGCAAATGCAATGTTAGCATTCATTTCAAGAAGACTAGAATATAAAAGCAAGGATATAATGCTGAGGCTTTATACTGCACTGCACTGGTGAGCTCTCTCTCGGAGTATCGTGAACAGTTTTGGATCTCTTATTTAAGAAAGGACGTGCTGATATTGGAGAGGATTCAGAGGAAGTTCTGGGAATGATGTATGAGGAACGATTGATGGCTCTGGACCTTTTACTCTCTGGAATTTAAAAGAATGAGGGAGAATCTCATTGAAACAAATTGAACACTGAAAGGCCTAGATATAGTGGATGTGGAGAGGATGTTCCCTATAGTAGGGGAGTCTAGAGGGCACAGCCTTAAAATACAGGGACATCACTTTAGAACAGAGATGAGGAGGAATTTCACTAGCCAGTGGGTAGTGAATCTCTGGAACTTGTTGCCATAGGTGGCTGTGGAGTCCAGGTCATTGGGAGCATTTAAGGCAGAGTTTGATAGGTTCTTGATTGGTCAGGGCATGAAAGGTTATGGGGAGAATGTAGGAGAATAGGGTTGAGAGGGAAATGGATCAGCCATGATGAAATGGTGGGGCAGACTCGATGGGCTGAATGGCCCCTATGTCTTAAGGTCTTATGACCATTATATATATGGGCTCTTTACTTCCAATTGCTTTTGAGGTGAGTAGTGGCTGGCATGCTGTTAGATGACTCAGGGCTATCCATTCTCAAGCAAGGTCTTTGTGGAGAAGGTATAGCGAAAGAGGGATATCTAATACAGGACCAGAAAGGAGACCAGGTTAACCATGACAGCAGAAATAGTCCTACCATGGCTATCATGCCTTCTTCCATTCCTTCTGCAGATAGAAAATACCTTCACAGTTGCTAATGACTAAGCTCTCCCTCTGTCTGTGACACATGTATGGTATTCAATAGGCTGGATGAGCACTGCAGTGTCTCTTTTTAAATGAATTCCTTTATGGATTTCTCGAATAAATGCTGGTTTCATGTTAGTGAAACCTTGTTCCAGAAAGCCTTTCAATATCCCCTTCATTTGAGACACCTTCGAAGAGGTAATACTTTATGTAAGTGGTGAGCGTCCCTTTAATTGGAACTTGAAATCAACATGACCACCATACCCAGAAGCAGAGCAACACACACAAAATGCTGGGCATCTCAGCACGGCAGGCAGCAGCTATGGAGAGGAATAAACAGTGAACGCTTCAGGCCAAGAACTTTCATCAGGTCCTCACCTGATGCTACCTGACCTGCTGAGTTCCTCGAGCAATTTTGGACATGTTACTTCAGATTTCCAGCTCCTGCAAAATCTCCGTGCTTATAGTTGCAACCAGTCAGCCACTGTCGTGGGACTAATCGAAATAATTACCATCAATTGTCCAGTAGCCTCTTTAGATAAACACCACCAAATGTATTCAAGTGGCAGTGAGGTGATAACTAAGCAACATGCTGTCTCCTCCAATGTTTTGGCTTCATATCCCATCCTAGGCACCTCTTTATCTTTTTAATAGTTAAAGTAGTTGGTAAAAATTCATCCTCTTGGGCTTACGGAAAGGGGGAGTAAGAGAACTCATGTAATATACTCCTCACATCCCGCAATATGTTACAATTTTATGGGCTCCCTTAAGCTCTTGCAAATTACTGCCACATGCAGTAGATGCTCACCATTCAAAGCTATGGAAATCATGACAAACAAGCTAATCCCGTTTATAATGCCGACAAAGGTTCCATATACCGGGATATGTTATTTTGTATTGTTCTTGCGCTATGCTTCCTGTCATGTAAGCTGTATGAAACATAAGCACCAAATTAATAATGTGTATACCTAAGATTGTCTTCTCTGTGTCTGAAGTATATGTATATATTTCATATACGTACTGTATTGCAATGCAATTTTTTAGTTGGAAAATGTTTTGATTGCCAAGTGTTTGAACTCAGTTACAAATTGTATTGAAACGTCTACTACAGTCCCCATTCAAAATTCCTGCTTTGAGAATAGTTGAATTGATGGGAGACAGATTCATAAAAAAATGCATTTTGTTACATCACTTTGGCCTAATGACATCAAAGCCATTACTAGATGTTCATGTCTGCATTTGTAATTGTAGTTACACGTAAGTTATCATGTGAGATTCCAATTTATGTGAAGTGTCTTTCTTGGTAATAATCCATTAAACAAACTACTGCAAGAGAAGCTGCTTTTCTTTAAATTGCCTATTATCACTTCAGATAACACATTGCCGTGAAGCTTAAGATAAGCATTCATCTTCAGCAGTGAACAAAATTGCTTAGTGCTCTGGAGAACCCAGTGATTGAATCTTGGCCTGACTCAATACACAATCACTGTGATTATGCAGCAGTCTACTCAGTGCTAGCTAATTCTAGATAGGATCAAGAAGCAGGTGCGAATGAGTGAGGTTTCTGTTACTACTTTTCTGATGTTTTATTCTAGTAAATGCAGAGAGTATGTCGATTAAAAGAAACCTGTCTAACCAGATGATGCATGATTTGGTTGCAAAGATTGCTGACAAAATGTGGCATTTGCGATATAATTGAACTGTTGCTCAGCTAAGTAAGTCTGCAAATTCAAACACCAAGGCAGATTCGTCAGCTTTAGGTTTTGACGTGTTTGAATTATTTTATGCGTTTCTTGTCACATGGGTAGCCATCCAAACCGATTAGTGTGAAAGACACCTTACAGAGACAAGATAAAGGGCAGAAAGGGATTCCCATACGAGAGTCTTCAAAGAGCAACTTAGGTGCTAAAGACAAATGTTTGGCAGCTCCTACTCGAACTATAAATATTAAAAACTGTTTCATTCCTATGCAATATACTGTATGCAAATGTGAAGCAACTTATATAAATCTTGCAATGCTGCCCTGGAACATTTGGTTTCGTTTATTTATGTACGTCACTGAATAGTTATGTGCAGTTTTTTTTACATGTCATTTCATTATTCAATTTTTATTGGATTGGTTTAAATGTTTCATTGGTTGGTGTCCTGTTGGCTTGGTTTAATTCACCCCTTCTTACAAAGGTTAAATAGAGCAGAATGAGAGTAGACCTGGAATAATTAACTGACTTGTATCAGTAAAATGCAATCATCCTGCTTACAAACTCACGCACATTAGTAAACATGTTTGCATTAATAAAGGAACATCACACCATATTTTATAACAAAGAATATAATATGCAGGGAGGGGCTGTAACAGCAAACACATTGTTGTCTGTTCAATGCTGACTCGCGTGGTTTTTCTGTTTTTCGTGGCTATCTGGAGAAGACGGATATCAAAGTTGTATTCTGTGTACATATTCTGACAACAAAATATAGAAATATTGAAACATAGAAAACCTATAGCACAATACAGGCCCTTTGGCCCACAAAGCTATGCTGAACATGTCCATACCATGGAAATTACCTTGGGTTACCCATAGCCTTCTATTTTTCTAAGCTCCATGTACCTGTCCAGGAGTCCCTTAAAAGACCCTATCGTATCCGCCTCCACCACTGTTGCTGGCAGTCCATTCCATGCACTCACCTCTCTCTGGGTAAAAAAACTTACGCCTGACATCTCCTCTGTACCTACTTCCAAGCACCTTAAAACTGTGCCCTCTCATGCTAGCCATTTCAGCCCTGGGGATAAAATCTCCATCAACTTGATCAATGCCTCTCATCATCTTATTCACCCCTATCAGGTCACCTCTCATCCTCTATCGCTCCAAGGAGAAAAGGCAGAGTTCACTCAACCTATTCTCATAAGGCATGCTCCCCAATCCAGGCAACATCCTTGTAAATCTCCTCTGCACACTTTCTATGGTTTTCATATCCTTCCTGTAGTGAGGTGACCAGAACTGAGCACAGTACTCCAAGTGGGGTCTGACCAGGGTCCTATATAGCTGTAACATTACCTCTCGGCTCCTAAACTCAATCCCACGATTGATGAAGGCCAATGCATCTTATGCCTTCTTAACCATAGAGTCAACCTGCGCAGCAGCTTTGAGCGTCCTGTGGTCTTGGACCCCAAGATCCCTCTGATCCTCCACACTGCCAAGAGTCTTACCATTAATACTATATTCTGCCATCATATTTGACCTACCTAAAGTGAACTTTTGAACAAGAGAAATGGCTGGATTGTTAAATTCATTGAAGAATTAGGACCAACCATACCAAAATAAAATTCAAAGCACATCATGTTTGAATCAGAATGAGGATTATTTTCACTGACATAAGTCACTAAAATTTGACAGTAGTAGAGAACAGGCACACAAATTACTATAAGTTACAATAAAAATAAATATATAAATAGTGTCCGCAAGAAATCTGACAGCAGAAGGGAAGAAGCTGTTCCAAAAATGTTGAGCGTGTGTCTCCAAGCTTCTGCACCTTTTCTTTAATGGTGGTTATGAAAAGAGGGCGTGTCCCAGATGGTGAGAGTGCTTAAGATGGATGCTGCCCTCTTGACGAACCACCTTTGGAAGATGGTCTTGATAATGAGGAGTCTCGCATCCGTGATGGAGATGGCTAAGTCTACACTCTCTAAAGCCTATTACCATCCTGTACAGTGGCCCCTCCATACCAGACAGTGATGCAACCAGTAAGAATACTCACCATGGTACATGTAGAAATTTGCTAATAGTCTTTGGTGACATAACAAATCATACCAATTTTGAAATTTTGGATCTTAACAGGAAATGTATTTTTGATATTTAATATTGAAACCAAATGACTGAGGCCTGAGAGGCAGAGTATAAAATGGGCCAATATCCTGGGTTAGCCATCCACTTTGCAAAAATTTACCATGATGTGTAAAAACTGAGCTTTTGATTCTTTCAATACAATCAGAATCTGAGTCAAGTCAGATGGATGGCGCCTTTTTGAAACAACTGGGGATGCTCAGGAGCCAACAAGAACTGATGCCCAAGAGGCAGACAGAAAAGGGACGATGAAATCACTTTAGATTGAATGCCACCATGTATATTCAGACTTCTATCATCAAAGCTGTGAATTGCAACAGGTAAGGACGTTTGCAGTGTCTCAGGGAGTCCAGCAAGTGATTACCTAGCCTGCTAAGGCATCATCCTGGGAGTATGGTAGTAGCTCCATAGTGTTCAGATCAGCTCTCCACCCTCAGGATGCCAACAGTCATGACCTCACCACAGTCTTTTCACCAGTTTGTGTGTGTTACCTAACTTGAAATGGGGTAGTCTTCAGCTGGGCTTTTTGATTTGAATTCTAAGCCCATCTGAATTTCATTGACTGAGAGCAGCATTGCAAAGGGACATTGGCATAGAGACTGGGAATGTGGTAATTGCCTTTGGCTGCTTGCTCAGTTTTAGAACTGGGGATTGAGCACCTTAAGTCCACTCATGGTGCAAGATTGCACAGCCCGCCATCAGGACTGCTTTGTTTTAGCCATCCAATCCATCTTGTTTTGTGTTAGACTGTGGTTTGAGTTGTCTATTACAATCATGAGCTCAAGCTGTCAACTGCTCAGTAGCCACTCTTTGGTTGAACTTGTTGGGTCAGATAGAAACAGCGAAGTGGACTGCTAACCTAGGAAATAGTCACTGCCATATCATCCCTTGAACTTGTTCCGCAATTAAGTAACTTCATGACCAAGTCTGTGCTTCATTTGCCAGATTGTATGGATAGCTTAATGTCTCAAAATTTTGATTCACTGAGCCTTTAAAAATGTAATTACTGAACATCCACAGCCTTTGTAGTTGAGATTACCAACAATTTAAACTCCTTTGTTTAAATAAATTTCTCCTCATCTCAGTCATCACTGACCCTGGTTTATCCTAAGATTTTTCAACCAAAGGAAATAGCCTCTTCAAATCTACCCCACCAAGTTCCCTCAGCACCTTGTATGTCTGAATAAGAATCTATGTTTCTTCAAAGAAATAGACTTTCTTCTAAAGAACAACATTCTTTTCACAGGATCCTCATCCTTTTGAATCAATTGAGTGAACAGCTAATTCAGATTCCATTGCAAAAACAAAGACATTATGATTGCTGGTTAAAACTGAGCATGAATCTACATGGTGTTCTATATGTGGTAATGCATCCACTGACTTTGGGGAGATTTTCCTTCTAGTCAGCTGCTTTGCATTTCTAATTTCATATGTGGCACTCTCAAAACAAAGTATTTGCAGCCAAAGTCACTTGGTAGCACATCAAAGCCTACATTCGTTAGTTCATTAGGAACAGGAATGGTCTACTTGGCCCCTTAACCCTGCTCTACAAGTCAATAAGATTATGGCTAACCTGGTTACAATGTGAACCCTGCATTTTCATGGCAATATTTTACCCCCTTTTTTTTCTCAACTTCTGCCTTTAAAACATTCAAAACTATGATTCCATCATTTTTTGCAATAGTTCTAAAGACCCATTGCTTTCTTCTCTGTCATGAATAAGCGACCTCTTATTTTTCAATCATGATCTCAAGTTCTAGATTACTCTACAAGAGGAAATATCATCTTCACATAGTCTTAAAGTCATACTGAATGGAAACGGGTCCTTCACACAAAGTGGTTCCTGCTGACCAAAATTACCATCTCAGCTTGTACCATTTTTCCATTTTTATCCTACATCCCTCTAAACCTCACCAACCCATATACCTCTCCAAGTGTCTTTGAAATGTCATTAATATAACTGCCCAACCACTTCCTCAGACAGCTCATTCCACACACAGAATGCTCTCTGAGTGAAAAGGTGCCCCTCAGGTTCCTATTAAATATCTCCTCTTTCACCTTAAACCTCTAATTCTTAATTCCCCAACCCTGGGAAAAAGACTGTCCACATTGACTCCATTTTTGCTTCTTACGAGTTTACAAGAGCACCGCTCATTCCTAAGCACCAGGTAGAAAAAGTTCCAAACTGCTCAAATTCTTTCCATAACTCAGTCCTTTAAGTCTTGTCAAATCCCTTGTAAAGTTGCTCTGCACTCTTTCCAATTCAATGGCATCTTTCCTAGATTAGGGTGACCAAAACTGAACAAAGTATTCCAAATTATACTACTGCAACAGAATATCAAATTTCTATATTCAATGCCGTAAAACCCATCTTCACCAGAATGAGAAAGTCTGCAGATGCTGGAAATCCAAACAACACACATAAAATGCTGGAGCAACTCAGCAGGCCAGGCAGCATCTATGGAAAAGAAGACAGTTGATGTTTTAGGCCAAAATCCTCCATTAGGATTGGAAAAAAAGATGAGAAGTTAGAACAAGAAGTTGGGGGCAATGGAGGTAGAAGTACAAGGTGGTAGTTGATAGGTGAAACTGGGAGATAGGGCGGGATGCTGACAGGTGAAAGAGATAAAGGGCTGGAGAAAGAGGAATATGATAGAAGTGGGTAGAAAACCATAGAAGAAAAGGAAGGGGAGGAGAACCAGAGGGAGGTGATGTGCAGATAAGGATTGGTGGTGAGAGAGGAAATGGGAATGGGAATGGTGAAAGAGGGGGCAATTACCGGAAGTTCGAGAAATTGATGTTCATGCCATCAGGTTGGAGGCTACCCAGACAGAATATAAGGTGTTGCTCCTCCAACCTGAGTGAGGCCTCATCGTGGCAGTAGAGGAGGCTGACATGTCAGAATGGGGATGGGAAGTAGAATTGAAGTGGGTAGCCAACAGGGAATCCTATTTCTGGCAGATGGGACATAGGTGCTCGGCGAAGCAGTCTCCCAATCTATGTCGGGTCTCACCGATATACAGGAGGTCACACCAGGAGCACCGGATACAGTTGATGACCCCAACAGACTCACAGGTGAAGTGTCGCCTGGAAGGACTGTTTGGGGACCTGAATGGTAGTGAAGGAGTAGTTGTAGGGGCAGGTGTAGCGCTTTTTCTGCTTGCAATCCTCACTGGTTTGACTATTTGCTTCATCTAACCAGTCAAGACGCCTCCAGTTCCCATGTATAACATATGCCCATTGCCACTCTTCTGAACAATGGATACGTCTAGCTTGTCCATTCCTTCCTCAGTCAATCATGATTGCTGATTGTTATTTCTCAGTACACGAGTATAAAGGAAAAAGAAATGCTTGTTACTCCTGTTCTGATGCAGCATAAAAAACACATTAACAAAAAAAATTACAAATAAATCTTGCAATAAATCTAAATATCAATCCTATAAAACACAATGTACGAGGAACTTCTATATACATAGACTGTATACTGTATAAAGTGACACTAGGTGATCTGTATGCAGTGATGGTGGGGTGAGTTTGTGGGTGGAGGTATTGATCAACCAGATGGCTTGGGGGAAGTAACCGTTCTTGAGTCTAGTGGTGCTGTGTACACCATCCACTTCAGGTATTACTGCTAGTAAACCCTCTCTATACTACTTCCTAAGAAAAATATCTGAAATGACGGGAACAATGCTGAGCACAGTACTGCAAATAAGTCTCACCAGTGGCCTATAGAACTGAAGCATAAACCTCTCTACTTCTGTATTTAATTCTCAATAACATTCTGTTAAATTTGCTTGATGTATCTGAGTTCTTGCCTTTTGCACATCAGGCAGTAAGAGACCCAAACAGGAGAAAATCTGCAGATGCTGGAAATCAACGTAACACACACAAAATTCTGGAGGAACTCAGCAGGCCAGGCAGCAGCAATGATGAGCAGCAGTCTGCATTTCAGGCCTAGACCCTTCATCAAGGCTCATCGGGTCCTGAAGAAGGGTCTTTGTCTGAAACATTGACTGTTTACTCTTTTCCATAGATGCTGCCTGGCCTGCTGAGTGCTTCCTGCATTTTGTGTGCGTTACTAGGAGACCCAGGTCCTCTGCATCTCAGAGCTCGGTAACCTCTCGCTATCTAGAAGACATCCTTTTATTTCTAGTTTTCCTGTCAAATTGAACAATGTCCCATTTTCTCATATTATGGATAATTTGCCAGATCTTTGTCCACCTTCCTATGTCCACTGTAGCATCTTTATGTCCTCTCACAATTTTCTTACCCTGTGATATCTACAAACTTAGCAACAACACATTTGTTGTTTTGCCCCTGTCATTTAAATAGGTTGTGAAAGATCGAGGATCTGGCACACCACTCATTATATCCTTCTACCCACTCTTTCAATGAAGAGATGCAAAAGTATGGGGGCACTACCTGGAAAGTTGCCCGCCAAATCACACCATAAAGTCTTGGAAATACACGCTGTTCACTGCGGGGTTAAAATGCTGGATCTGTCTCTCTAACAGCATTGTTGACCTCAATGTCTGTAGCTGTTCAAAAAGCAAGCTTATTTCCACTTCTCAAGGGCAATTAAGCATTGGTACTTAAATGCTGGCTCAGCCTGCAAAACCAACATCCCTTGAAAGAAGATAAAAATTAATACAGAAACTAACCTTTCTTACTTGGCTGGGTTGATCAGACTCAAAAGACCCAAACCAATTTGAGTGCCCAGGATCGATCCATCCCCGTGCTTAACAGTTGGAGAGGGGTTCTTTTCATGAAATTCTGCACCCTTTTTTCTCCAAATATACCTTCGCTCATTGCGGCCAAAAAGTTCTATTTTAACTTCATCAGTCCCCAGGACTTGATTCCAAAATGCATCAGGCTTGTTCAGATGTTCCTTTGAACCTTTTGAATAGAACTACATAGTAATTTATAAAGATTTCCACAAAGTTTTCAGGAGTCACCACTCTTTGCCACCAATTGATTGTCGCTGTGGCTGGGGGTGCTCTGAATTCTGACACATGAAATCACCCTGGGTCCGTCCTAGGTACCTATTGATCATGATCCTTAGTCTAGGTGAAGTCCCAACCGTCAAGCAAAGGTTGCCTCAATAAATAGGGTTTCAATCCACAAGCACTGAGAGACACGCAGAGACAGATACATACCTTGGCAACAAACACAAAATGCTGGAAGAACGCAGCAGGCCAGGCAACATTTATAGTAAAGAATAAACAGTCATCGTTTCAAGCCTGATGTGCCCTGATGAAGGGTCTCCTCCTGAAATATTGAATGTTTATTCCTTTCTATAGATGCTGCCTGGCCTAACTAATTCCTCCAGGATTTTGCATTTGATTTCCAGCATCTGTAGATTTTTTTTTGTGTTCAGATAAATTCTTTGGACTTTTGCTTTCATGCCATTAGTGCCTGAGGCCAAGGAGGAATCAAGAGGCTATTAGTAAACATTTAACAAACCTATAATGTAAGAATACAACCACTATTAACAAATCTACAGTGCTTAACTTGTACAGACAGTTTACATGCTGCAAGTTCACAAAGAGCTAAAGTGTCACTTGGAATTGTTCAGACTTTCATCTAATGTTTTAACAAATTTCAATAACCACAACACATCCACCCCTCTGAATGACTGAACAATTCAAAGTGTATAGAACTCTTCCTTCAGCTTAAAATGCATATTAATATCCCTTAGATGATTGACAACTAATACTATCATGAAACATTATACAGATCAAATTATTAACCTTAAGGATCACATTAAAATATATGTCCTCATCCTTAAAGAGTGTGAACAACATCTTCTTGATAATTAAAACACAATGTGTAAGATTTACGGACACTACCTTGTGATCAAGGTTGCAAGAGTCAGATTACAATCAAATTGGCACTTTTTTCACAGGAAAAGGTCGTATAAGGTCAACCATTTTAGGTTTACAACATCCTCTCACACCTATAGGACCCTATTTAGCACAATTAGCACATATCACAATGTACATTTTCACGAAACAATAATATTTTCACAAATCACAAAGTTATCGGTGGCTTGTCAGGTCTCAACAGAAGTATGATATCCAACAAAGCACAAGTATAGTGGCATCCGTTAGTCTGCCGAGACCATGGATCTGCGCCTGGGAAGTCTTGCTTCAGTCTGTGTTAGAGCAGCATCTGTTGTGGCTGTAGAGGCCCACATGGGAGTGACTATCTCGGCTGCAGTGACTGCACTTGAAGGCGCTGTCCTCCAGTGTTGTCTTGGTGCTGTTTTTCCGGTGAGTGCGTTTTTCTTTAGCAGCAAGCCTCAGCTTCTCTTCTCCTCTTTTTAGACGTCTGCGTAGTCCCAGCCTCCAGCGAGAGCGATCGCTTGCCATGTCCTCCCACCTTTCGACATTCACGTTCAGCGACTTCATGTCTCTCTCGCAGACATCTTTGAAATGAAGATGGGGCTGCCCTTGTGCTCTCTTGCCGGAGGCCAGTTCTCCATACAGCAGGTCTTTCGGGATCCTCCCGTCTGACATGCGGTGTATGTAGCCCAGCCAGCGGAGACAGCGTTGTTGGAGCAGGGTGAAGAGGCTGGGTATCTGGGTGCGGGCCAGGACCTCATTGTTGGTGCCTCGGTCAATCCACGTGATGTCCAGGATGCGTCTCAGGCTGCGAAGGTGGAAGGCGTTGAGACTCCGCTCTTGTCTGTAGTAGAGGCTCCAGGTCTCGCTGTCGTAAAGCAGTGTGCTGAGGACGCAGGCCCTGTAGACTGCAACTTTGGTGTGCGTCGTCAGCTTTCTCTTCTCCTAGACTCTCTTTGTCAGCCTGGCGAATGTTGAGGCTGCTCGTCCGATCTGTCTGTTGATCTCGGGTTCTAGGTACAGACTGTCCGTGATGGTGGAGCCAAGGTATGTAAACTCGTGAACTACCTCCAACGAAACACAAGGCAGGCATTAAACCAGAACAAAGCAACAGAACAAAAGTAGGGATATAGTTAGAAATGTTGTCATCACCTCTTACTCAATTTACCCTTATCCACACACACAGGATGGGTCTGTTGTCATAAGACCATAAGACCATAAGACAAAGGAGCAGAAGTCGGCCATTCGGCCCATCGAGTCTGCTCCGCCATTTTATCATGAGCTGATCCATTCTCCCATTTAGTCCTACTCCCCCGCCTTCTCACCATAACCTTTGATGCCCTGGCTCCTCAGATATCTATCAATCTCTACCTTAAATATACCCAATGACTTGGCCTTCACTGCTGCTCGTGACAACAAATTCCATAGATTCACCACGCTCTGACTAAAAAAATTTCTTCATATTTCTGTTCTGAATGGGCGCCCTTCAATCCTTAAGTCATGTCCTCTTGTACTAGACTCCCCCATCATGGGAAACTACTTTGCCACATCCACTCTGTCCATGCCTTTCAACATTCGAAATGTTTCTATGAGGTCTCCCCTCATTCTTCTAAACTCCAAGGAATACAGTCCAAGAGCGGACAAACGTTCCTCATATGTTAACCCTCTCATTCCCAGAATAATTCTGGTGAATCTTCTCTGTACCCTCTCCAACGTCAGCACATCCTTTCTTAAACTAGGAGACCAAAACTGCCCACAGTACTCCAAGTGAGGTCTCACCAGCGCCTTATAAATCCTCAACATCACATCCATGCTCCTATACTCTATTCCTCTAGAAATGAATGCCAGCATTGCATTAGCCTTCTTCACTACTGACTCAACCTGGAGGTTAACCTTAAGGGTATCCTGTACGAGGACTCCCAAGTCCCGTTGCATCTCAGAATATTGACTTCTTTCCCCATTTAAATAATAGTCTGCCCGTTTATTTCTTCTGCCAAAGTGATAACCATACACTTTCCAACATTGCATTTCATTTGCCACTTCTCTGTCCATTCTTCCAATCTATCCAAGTCTCTCTGCAGACTCTCCGTTTCCTCAGCACTACCGGCCCCTCCACCTATCTTCGTACCGTCAGCAAACTTAGCCACAAAGCCATCTATTCCATAATTCAAATCGTTGATGTACAATGTAAAAAGAAGCGGCCCCAAAACGGACCCCTGTGGAAAACCACTGGTAACCGGTAGCCAACCAGAATAGGATCCCTTTATTCCCACTCCCTGTTTCCTGCTAATCAGTCAACGCTCTATCCATGTATGTAACTTTCCCACAATTCCATGGGGTCTTATCTTGTTAAGTAGCCTCATGTGTGGCACCTTGTCAAAGGCCTTCTGAAAATCCAAATATACAACATCCACTGCATCTCCCTTGTCTAGCCTACTGGTAATTTCCTCAAAAAATTGTAATAGGTTTGTCAGGCAAGATTTTCCTTTAAGGAATCCATGCTGAGTTCTGCCTATCTTGTCAAATGCCTCCAGGTACTCTGTAACCTCATCCTTGGCAATCAACTCCAACAACTTCCCAACCACCGATGTCAAGCTAACAGGTCTATAATTTCCTTTTTGCTTCCTTGCCCCCTTCTTAAATAGCGGAGTGACATTTGCAATCTTCCAGTCCTCCAGAACCATGCCAGAATCTATCGACTTTTGAAAGATCATTACTAATGCCTCCGCAATCTCCACAGCTACTTCCTTCAGAACACGCGGGTGCATTCCATCTGGTCCAGGAGATTTATCTACTTTCAGACTATTCAGCTTCCCGAGTACTTTCTCTGTCGTAATTGTGACTGCACACACTTCTCTTCCCTGACACCCCTGAGTCATACCATCATCCTGTATGTATTTCCTTGTCAGTATGCAATACGTCACAAAAACTTTACCCCCAATGTAGAACTGAATCAGCTGTCAGTTGTGCCATCAGGAATAAAAGAAATAGATTATCCCGTCATCAACAAAAAGGGAGTGCCTCCTTTCAATGGGTGGTTGTTCAAATTATACAAAAGTATGAGAGAGGACAGGTAACCATCCAGACCAGTTAGGGCAGGAATAAGTAAATGAATTTACTGTTTTAATAGGCAATTTATTTGTTCAATCAGACCACTGACCTGGGTAACAGGGGACACAGAAGACCCAACATACACTGTTAGAGATAGCCCACCCTTGTACCCTGGAACCCATGAAGTCTGAACCATTATCGGATTGAATTTCAAGCCGATCACCATTTGCAGAAATGAGGTGTTCCAATCCCCAAATGGAACCATCCTGATTAGATTTTACAGTAGCATTTGTCATCAAAAGACCAGAATAAGTGTCTACCATGGTGAGGAGGTAACGAAATCGCTTCTGTAAAGGAAGAGGACCAACATAAGCTATTTGCCAAATCTGAGCAGGCGCACGCCCATGGTGAATAGTAGCCAAGGGTCATTTTAACAGCTTTCAACCCTTAATTTCTAATCATAGCCCACAATTTCCTACCACTGTACAAACTACATCAGTGGGAAAGAATAATCCCCACTGCCTAGACCACTCCACGGTACCCTGTACCCCCCAAATGACCAGAAGTTTCACGGATCTACCAAGCAAGTGGTAAGGGTATTTGAGGCTGACAGCTAGATGTCATTGTCAACACAAGCGAGTGACATGCAATGGTTAGTTCCAAACGTCCCTCCATAACCCTGTTCCTCATAACGGACGTCCCATAACAGTATAAGACTACTAGCTGCATTCTGGCAATCAGACAGTAAAGGCTGATTTATACTTGTGCGTCAAATGGACGCCGTAGGTACGGCGTTGCCACGAACCCTACACAGGTCTTACGCGGATCCCTACGCTGTAGCCTGACGCGCACCTCTCCCAAAATGTAACTACGTGTCGCGACAACGCAGACCGCAACAACTGTGATTGGTCTGCTTGGTAGCATCGCATTTCTTCCTACGCTGCAATAGCTTCCCATTGGGCGACTGAAGGGCAGGGAAGGAACTCTGGCTGCAATGCTTTCCATAAAGCTTTACAGACTTCCGAAATTATGGAGGACACATTTTGCCTTTACGAAAAAAGACACTCGCTTTAAACTTGTTTACCCCGAGAATGACTACCATGACCATGAAGCCTTGTGTGGGCAGGTGCGTGTGCATGCGCGACATGCTCGAATTGCAGAGCGATGCAGACACATCAACGCACAAGTATAAATGCTCACAACGCGCGTAGGCCACTTGCGTATGTTACGGCGTCAAGTTGACGCACAAGTATAAATCAGCCTTAAGTCCATTAGCAACAGCCCAAGAATTGATGTAAATATGAGCTTCTTTGGTTTCATGCATAATGACAGTGTGCACTACTATAAGCTCTGCATATTGACTTGACCTATCAGAGCCTTTTTTCTTCTGAACTTGTTGGGTGGGAGGGTTAAAGGCTGCCGTCTTCCAACAATGACAACCATTCTTCCATATTGCAGAGCCACCAGTGAACCAGGTGTGTTGCTGCTAAGCAGGAGTCAGAAGATCCAAGGAACTCCCCCACTAGCAGGTGAGATTTCCACCGGAGTAACTTCAGGTGTGGGCGACACAGCCTGAGGGGGTTCAGCAAGCGGTTCCTGTGCCTTTGATGCTCGTTCAGAAAAATGTCACCTGCGCTTGACAATTGAATTCTGTTGTGCATGCCTTACCCTGTGGGCGAGTCTGTCAGAGAGTGCCCGTCCCATCCCAGGGTGGAGGGAGACGAGAGAATCTCCTACCTGTGTTCCAGTCTCCACTAAAGCTCAGTAACAGGCAAGAAGCAGTGTGTCTGTTGGCAGCATCAGAAAGCTTTCAGGACCAGAAACCCAGAGGCATATTCATTCCTTCATTCTTATATCCATCTGCCACAGGCTCCAGACAGCCACATCATCTTGAACAGAAACTTGCACTTTGGAGGGGAGGCCTTTTTGAGGAAGGGACAGGGGTAAAGCTGCAGAGACGGCCTCCCTTTCAGCCTCAAAAGCTGGTTGTTTCTCGGGCCCTATACAAAACTAAATCTCTTTAGGTCACAGTGTACGAGGGTCAAAGGAGCATGGTCAAATGGGGTATGTGGTGCTGCCAGTATCATGTTTGCTGTTGTGTGCTGGGGCAGCAGGCTGAGGGTAGCAGACTCCAACAGAATCAAAAAAATCATTCGTAAGGCCAGTGATGTTGTGGGGATGGAACTGGACTCTCTGACGGTGGTGTCTGAAAAGAGGATGCTGTCCAAGTTGCATGCCATCTTGGACAATGTCTCCCATCCACTACATAATGTACTGGGTGGGCACAGGAGTACATTCAGCCAGCGACTCATTCCACCAAGATGCAGCACTGAGCGTCATAGGAAGTCATTCCTGCCTGTGGCCATCAAACTTTACAACTGCTCCCTTGGAGGGTTAGACGCCCTGAGCCAATAGGCTGGTCCTGAACTTATTTCCTGGCATAATTTACATATTACTATTTAATTATTATTGGTTTTATTACTATTTATTATTTATGGTGCAACAGTAATGAAAACCAATTTCCCCCGGGATCAATAAAGTATGACTATGACTATGACTATGACAAAAGGCCAACAATGGGTTTCTTGTTTTGTTGAAGTGGTAATAAGCATACAAGCACAAGAACGTAACTTGAGCTAATTTATTATAATAAAACAGAAAGCACAAATAAATCACACTAAATACTACGTAGTAAGTTGCAAAGATTTCCACAAATATCTCAGGGCTCACGATTCTCAGCCGCCACTTGATTGTCACCGTTCTTGGGGGATTTCTGAATTCTGACTCGTGAAATCACCCTGGGTCCACGCTAAGCACTTACTGATCGTAATCTTTGATCTAGGTGGAGTTCTTGGGAACCAAGAACCAAGCGAAATGTGCCTCAGTAATAGGGGTTCAATCAACAAGCACTGAGAGACACGAAGAGACAAATAAACTCTTTGGTCTTTTGTTCTCATGCAGATAGTTCCTGAGGCTAAGGAAGAATCCAGATGCTGTTAGCAAACAGTTAAAGCAACACTCACAACACGCTGGAGGAACTCAGCAGGTCGGGCAGCATCCGTGGAAAAGATCGGTCGACGTTTCGAGCCGGAACCCTTCGTCAGGACTCATCATCGGCCCGAAACGTCGACCGATCTTTTCCACGGATGCTGCCCGACCTGCTGAGTTCCTCCAGCGTGTTGTGAGTGTTGCTTTGACCCCAGCATCTGCAGATTATTTTGTGTTAGCTAACAGTTAACAAACCTAACACAACAGGTCAGGCAGCATCTATGGAAAGGAATGAACAGTCAATGTTTCGGGTTAAGACCCTTTGTCAGGACTCCAGAATTTCCAGTATCTGCAGATTTTCTTGTGTTTGTGATTTAACAAACTTGTATTGTAAGAATACAACTGCTATTAACAAACATTTAACATGCCTACAGTGTTTAACTTGTACAGACAGTTTAAATGCTGTAATCTCATAAAGAGCTAAAGCTTCACTTGGAGTTGTTCAGACTTTCATCTAATATTTTAACAAAATTTAATACACCACAACACTTACTCAACAATAAAAAAAAACAAAAATGTTGCTATATCTCAGTATCAACCACGGAAGAAGCTCCCAGTTTCTAACTTCATTCCCTCTCCCTCTCCTGTCTACCTACCCCCCAATGGCGTTGTCTATCATCTGCTAGTTTGTACCTCTTTCCCTCTCACCACTAGTTTATAATGGTTTTACCACCCCCCCCCACTTCTTTCCAGTCCTGATGAAAGTTTTTTTAAAACGTGGACTATTTGTTGTTCCAACTTCAGGTGTTTGAGTGACCTTCTGTATGGCTTTCTTGGGTCTTCTGCTGTGATTCACACTTCCCCTTCTCTTCTCTCTCCCATACAATTCCTTACTTACTTAGTTATTTACTTTACTTCACTTTATTGTCGCCAAACAATTAATACTAGAATGTACAATCATCACAGCGATATTTGATTCTGCGCTTCGCGCTCCCTGGAGTACAAATCAATAGTAAATACTAAAAATTTAAATTATAAATCATAAATAGAAAATAGAAAAGGGAAAGTAAGGTATGTAAAAAACCTAGAGGCAGGTCTGGATATCTGGAAGGAACGGCCCAGATCCGGGTCAGGATCCGTTCAGCAGTCTTATCACAGTTGAAAAGAAGCTGTTCCCAAATCTGGCTGTATGAGTCTTCAAGCTCCTGAGCCTTCTCCCGGAGGGAAGAGGGACAAAAAGTGTGTTGGCTGGGTGGGTTGTGTCTTTGATTATCCTGGCAGCACTGCTCCGACAGCCTGCGGTGTAAAGTGAGTCCAAGGACGGAAGATTGGTTTGTGTGATGTGCTGGGCTGTGTTCGCGATCTTCTGCAGCTTCTTCCGGTCTTGGACAGGACAACTTCCATACCAGGTTGTGATGCAGCCTAGAAGGATGCTTTGTACGGTGCATCTATAAAAATTAGTGAGAGCCAACTTCACTAGCTTGATCATGTCCTCATGCCCTCCACTCATCCACCCACTCAAACTGTTTCCCAAGCTATGCTGAGGTGTGGGGGCATCTGGTTTATTCCAGTACAGTAAAGACAGGAGACTTTTGCAACTTGAAAGAACAGTGCCCAGTATACTTGTACAATTGTACCAACAGTCAATAAGAGTCAATCAGTGACTAACCTGCACGCAGTTAATGATTCTCCCTGTTTCAACACTTCAAGGTGATATCAGTTTATTGAAATCCTGTTGATATCAACAGCCGCAGGTGGATGAGTGGGAAATAAAGCTGGCTGCTCCCTATAGCTAGAGTGGTGATCTCAGAATGTTTGCTCCGTATTTACTGTGATTGTCAACTGGGGCTCATTTAAGGCTGGTGATCTTTCATTTGTCTTACTGCGTCTGGCTGAGTGCAGCACTGAGCAGTTAACCACCAGTGCGCTCTGGCAATGCGCAGTGCAGTCTGGTGGCTGGAACCTTTACCAAAGTGGGTATCGGGTGGCGGCTGTGTGTCTGATGATCACGCTGCTGAACTTCTCTCTAAATGTTCCTCCTCTTCCTCCAGGATGCACACAACAGAAAAGCTTGTTGATGCTTCTTCAGAATGCTAACAGAGAAAAAAAATCAAAGCCTCATGGTTAAAAGCAGAAAGTTAAATCATGAAGTTGTTGCAACCCAGCAGAAAGAAGAACAAATCAACAGAGAAGTAGTTTTCAATAAATTCATCGATAATAACCATGTTTTAAATTGGCTTACCCTTTAACTCATGTGCTGCGTCTGATCTAGTCTCTGGATTAAATTGGAAATGGAATTAAAATTGGTTTATTATTGTCACATATATTGAGGTACAATGAACAGCTTGTCATGTCTTGTTCATGAATTTCAAACGATTATACAGTGCATTGAGGTAGTACAAGGTAAAACAGTAACAGAATGCAGAATAAAGTGCAATAGCTACAGAGGAAGTGCGGTGTAGGCAGACAATAGGTGCAAAATCATAACAAAGTAGGTTGCTAGGTCAAGAATCTATCTTATTTTTCTAGGGATCCATTCAATAGTCTTAGAACAGCAGGTTAGAAACTGTCCTTATGCCTGGCCATGTGTGCTTTCAGGCTTTTGTATCTTCTGCCCGATGGAAGAGAGGAGAGAGGGAATGTCTGGTGTGGGTGGAGGCTGTTGATGGCTGCCGTACTGAGGCAGCGAGAAACAGACCGAGTCCGCGGAGAGGAGTCTGGTTTCTAGGATGAGCTGAGCTGTGTGAACTCTCTGCAGTTTCTTGCTGCCATACTAAGCCATGATACATCCGGATACAACACTTTCAAAGGTACCTCGATAAAAATTGCCAAGTGTCAATGGGGACATGCCAAATTTCTTTAGCTTCCTGATGAAGTACAGGATTGGTGAACTTTCTTGGCTGTGGCATTCATATGTTTGGGCCGGGACAGGCTTTTGCTGATGTTCACTCCTAAGAACCAGAAACTCTCAGCTCTCTCAACCTCAGCACTGTTGCTAAAGATCAGAGCATGTGCACTGCCCACCTTCCTGAAGTCAATGTACAGTATAGCTCTTTTGTCTTGCTGATGTTGAGGGAAAGGTTGTTATGATGCCATGTTACTAAGCTATCTATCTCCTTTCTGTACTCTGACTCATTGACATTTAAGATACAACCCACTATAGTGGTATCATCTTCAAACTTGTAGATGGCTCATGCAGAATCATGGCGAGACATTGTAAAGATGAGATCACCGTGTCTTTCTTACTTCATTTAGAACACACCAGTGTGGGGCTCTTTGGGCACTGGCTGCAATTCAAAAGATTCAGCCGGAAGACAATTTGGTAGAGAACCAGCAAAACAAACATCTCTGTACCACTTTATTTTTCTGTCCTCCAAGATCCACCCAGAAAGTCCAGCAGTAAATGTCAGACAGTCAGTCAGCTCCAAAATCCAAACTGAATGAGAATTAATAGTTGATCTGATAAATAGAGTTAGGAGATGCCTGCATGTCTCCTGAACATAGTTTCACAATACTCATCAATAATTCAGTTCAGGACCCAAAGATCTTTGGTTAATGATGTAGTAATGATTTAAACTATATTTCATAAGCATACGTCATAAAAGACTGTAAGCAGACATTGAAACAGGCAGGAAATATTGGGGAAGAGGCAAAGAAAGAAAATCACTAATTCAGAATTAAATGCTCTGTTGAGTCCTGAGAGAGATTTCAATAGAATTAATTTGTTATATAGATGCAAGTTGTCCCTTTTAATTTGATGCCCAAACTATTTATGGAAAAGAAAGATTGTAAATCGTATATTAGCATGGAGAGGAAGCGCCAGCTGAACATGAAGGAAATGCCAACCACTGAGAAGTGAATTTCGAGGGGGTTCTGGTTCAGGTCCCCAAAATACAAACCAACAACTTTCAAATATAACCAGAATGCAATAGCCCCCAGGAGAGAAGGAATATCAATTTAAATATGTGATGCATCATTAAGAGCAAATTTAACTGCAGGTTTTCAATTTAATGGAAATTACAGATCTTTTTGAGCTCTTGGAATAATCACATTCCATCTTGATGGGAGTACAGCAGTGATGGTCACAGCCTGAAACCCAATTTATACTTCTGCGTCAAATGTACGCCCTAGGTACCGCATACCCTAAGCCGTACCCTATGCTGTAGGGTGACATGCACCTCCCCAAAAATGTAACTCATGCGTCGCGGCGACGCAGAGCGCAACAACTGTGATTGGTCCGCTCGGTAACATCGCATTTCCTCCCTCACATTTCCGGTTGCTTTTCTCTGCCAAGTCTGTACACTGCTGCGAAATAAATGGTTGGAGATGATGAACCAAATCATCAAATCTACCTGCCAATATCCGAAAATATTTGAGATGAGTTTCCTCGTCCATGTCTCTCACGAAGAAACTCAACACATAGAAAACCCACCACCAACTAGCGTTTTGGCAGTGAATTGCAGAGCGACGCAGACACAACTGCGCATGCTCGCTATGGCGTAGGGCTACGCAAAAGTATAAACCAGGTCTATGGCGTAGCCCATACGCACAAGTATAAATCAGCCTTCAGTTAATCATTATTTATCTGACAATCAACATTTCAATCTCACTGGAGATGTTCTGACTGATTCTGGCCAATCCTTTATTTCATAAGTTGTTCTGAATCCCTACAAACCATCGAGAAAGGTTACCTTTTGCTAATATTATAACTTAGACTGGGGTATTTAAGATTTGCCCACCTTCTTTCTGCAAGTGGAAAATCTCCATGGACACTAACCAATGGGACCCCGAAGATGAGTGCTGAGGACAACCAAGGGGATGACAGGAATATCAGCAAGATGCCCCTATTCCTCCTGCATTGGTGCTCAGCGCAAGGGTGCCGCTCCTACAAAGTCAAACACACCACACAAGGTCCTCAAGCAGTGATTTGGCTTCCAAAACATGTCAAACATCAATGTATAAGGGGGGTCAAACCTTCACAGGTAGTGACAGGGAATCCTCAAATTAGGATTCATCTTAAAAGTAATGATTGAGTGGACAAGCAACTATTTATAAGAATTCCCCTGGTTATGACAGGGTTCCATTCTGGAAGTTGTGGTAAGGCAAGGGTTACGGACAGCATCCAGGTAAGGATAGCTGGGGGCAGTTGTGGTCAAGTGAGACTTTTGAAGTAAAAAGAGACACCTCAGTCACTACAAACATGGTAGGCTGGGGTGACCTCAGCAGTGTGCATTCAGGCCAGCTGAGTGAGGCTCTGCACTGAGACGTTTGTAGAAACTTCCTAAAACATGGCGTACCTTTACACAACAGGGGATGCCAGAGACAGATGAGATCAGAACAATGGAAAGACGTGAAACATACCCAGCAGCAAAGGGACAACTACTTCACTAAATTCAAAATATCATTGGAAGTTTTGATTGACTTTTATTGCCTCTATTGTGAATGGCAATTGATCCTGCAAGCAAGGAATTCAAGCATATACAATTTACCAAATGGCCAATGTCCCTGACTGATAAACCAATTCTGGATAAAAATAGCAAGTCTTTTTGTCCTGTCTTCAGAACAGTGTGGATAGCAGGGGCCCGTGCTGTTCTCCTTCTGCACAAGTAAAATAAAAAGAATGCTTGTGTTGTAAGAGAATGTGTGTCTGGGCCCAGTTATTTTAGCTATTTTAAATGGTTCCATTTATTATCAGAGAACGTATACAGTATACAACCTGAAATACGTCCACACTAGACCGGATAATCTTGAAAATGCCGATTATGCATAAAAACAATAGGTGTCCACACCAGGCATTTTTGTAAATACCACCGTCCACATTAAAACGGGTATTTGGGTGAATCTCCTCCTGTTGGGCATGCGCAGGACATATCTACAGAAAACAAGTGAAGAGGAAACGGTATACTATTTCTGTTGCCGCGGCGGCGTTGTGCTATTTCCATTGGTCAAAAACTAGAGTACCAACAACAACAACTAAAAAAAGTTTTCAACAATGTTTTCGAGGAATACAAAGAAAACCTCCGCTGGAAAAAGTAGACTGGACTTCTTGGTTTGGACGGACGATGAAGACGAGCTGCTTTTGCGAGTTACAAATGACTACAAAGTCAGCAAAGCAGTGGAGAACGTGGACTGGGAGTTGTGCCAAACCAAATACAACGACATCCTCGACCGCTATAAAGAATGCTATATGCATTCAAGAAAACAATGAAATGCCGTGCTGCCGCTACCATCTGTTCTGGCACGTCATGACAGCATTTTTAAAAAGCTCTGGTTACCCTGTACACACTACACCATCCAACTGGCGTTTTCAGATTTAAACACTCTGTAGAGTGTTTTAGAAAAGCTCCGTTTTCGGGGGAAGAAAACGCCTTTTTAGTGTGGATGGAGGGTCAAAACGAAGAGAAAAAGCTTCAGTTACGGATTTATCTGGTCTAGTGTGGACGTAGCCTTAGTCTTTGCAGACATCCATGAAAAACTGAAGGACTCCAAAACAATGAAAAACAAAAAAAAAATTAGAACCCCAAAGCCCCCTCTCCCCACCTCCCCTGCACAAGCAGCAGCAGCAAAGTATCAACCTTCCCCCTCTCTCCCACCCATTTCAGCGTCCACCACCCATCAAGCAATAACAAAGCACACAAAGAGGTGACACCATTACTGAAAACTGAAAACTGTCCATAACTGCAGAGAGAGCAGCTGTCAGCCATCCTCCCCGACTCAGTGAGTGGGAAAAGGAGTCTATTCAGCACTCCCAACTCTGCTGATTGTAGAGGCTGGTGGGGTTGAAGCGGGATTCACTGGGGAAAAAGGCACACAGAAGTTCTCTATTTCCACCCTACAGAAGCTATCTACAGCCCCGGAGCAAGTGGCTAATCCACCCCCGTCCATACCCCTTGCCTTCCAAATGCTTGTTTGTATGTCTGGTATGTCATGGATCAGGTGATCATAACCTGGCGAGGATCTCTACCAAACTTCAGAAAAATCACAGATGACTTAATTGAAAATTTTAAAATTCTGGGAGTAATATTGAACTCTATAAAACTCCAGTTGGTCCACACTTGGAGTATTGTGTTCAGTTCTGGTCACCTGATTACAAGAAGAATGTGGAAGCTTTAGAGAGGAGATTTACCAGGATGCTGCCTGGATTACAGTGCATGTCTTATGTGGAAAGGTAGAGCAAGCTAGGGCTTTTCTCCTTGGGTTAAAAGAGGATGAGAGGTGACTTGATAGAGGTGTGCGAGGTGATAAGAGGCATAGATCGAGTGGACAGCCGGCGCCTTTTATCCCAGAGCAGCATGGGCTAATACGAGAGGGCATAATTAAGGATGACTGGAGGAAAGTTTAAGGAGAATATCAGAGGTAGGTTTTTTTACACGAAGAGTGGTAAGTAAATGGAAAGCCCTGCTGGGGCTGGTGGTAGAGGCACACACAATAGGGTCATTTAGAGTGCAGGTACATGAATAAAAGAAAAAATGGAGGGCTCTGTGGGGGGGAAGGACTATATTGGTCTTCTGCTAGGTTAAAAGGTCGAGACAACATCCTTGGCTGAAGAGCCGGAACTATTTTGTTTTCTATGTTCTGAGAGGATTGACAAGGCTGATGTGTAAAATAAACTGCTTCTACTGGTCAGAGAGTTTAAAACCAGGCATTGTATTCTCCGAGACTCAGCCCAAAACATCATCTGTTTATCCCACTCCATGGATGTTGCCTGGCCTGCTGCATTCCTCCAACATATTTTGTGTGTTTCTCTGGATTTCCAGCATCTATAGAATCTCTTGTGTTTACTTTATTGTGTTCTCAAGATGAGGAATCAGAACTGAGGCTACGTCCACACTATGCTGGATAATTTTGAAAACGAAGCTTTTTCTCTTTGTTTTGACCTTCTGTCCACACTAAAACGACGTTTTCAGCTCCTGAAAATGGAGATTTTCAGAAACAGTCTCCAGAGTGAATAAATCTGAAAACGCCTAATATCCGTTGCAGTGTAGACAGGGTAACCGGAGATTTTTCAAACCGCGGTCATGACATGCTGGAACAGATGGCGACAGCGCGGCATTTCATTGTTTTCTTATTATTATTATCATCATTATTATTACTACTTTATTGTCACCAAAGAATTGATACTAGAGCATACAATCATCACAGCGATATTCGATTCTGCCCTTCGCAGATCCTAATAATTTCAGAACAGACGGCAACAAGACTGAAACCAGAAGAGTTAGAAATGTACTCACCAAATACTTTGACCCATAGCTTACTGGATAAATAGTCCACCTTTGGTCCCCACCTGGCACTCAGCTCTCACCTGTGGCTCCCCGTAGCTGTTTGCATGTGACAGCAGCCACACCTCGGGCAACGGCTTCGACAAGCCAGCTAAACCAGGTGAGGGTAACCGACGGGTCTCAAACCCTCGGTGAGATAGGGAGTTGCCTATCCCAACATGTGAAGACAGACTCCGGCGGATTGAGCGGACGAGACCAATGGAAGGTCCAACGGTCAAGAAGGTGGTCTCTGCAAGCATTGTGGAACGTGTAGAGCAGGACAAGACACAGAAGATGTCCTGGTCATCCACTGCGCCTAGTCCCATCTCCAGCCGTCTAGACTCTGTCTTGCCACTGGACCCAGATGGGAATTGGGAAGAGAGAGTGAGGCTGACGCTGCACAACTCTCCCTCACTTAAATCCAAATCACGCGCTAGTCTCGACACCATCATTATGATGTCGAGGTCCTCATCGACGTCAATGATGGACGAACAACAACTGAATAAATAAGTATACTCACTTTGCCCTGTTTTCTGTCCTTGCTTGTATGACGGTGCTTTACCTATTTATGCAAGTACTTCTCTGACAATAGATGTGTAACAGCCTAATGTAACATTATATGGAAATACAAGATAACACTGATGCAGACATGTTTTATACATTTAACAAGGTGCTTTATTAATGCAACAGAGTTAGTCAATTTTTCAATGTTTGTCGTCAGCCGGGTCATACTGTCCGTGAACTCCCTGTCGGTTGCCTGCATACGCTCCAGTATTTGTTGTTTTTTAGTTTTAAGTCCTCCTGCACGAGAGCCAACAGCAATTCCTTTAGAGTTTTCCTACTCTGTAACTGGACAAACGCGCACCAAGTATACTGTTTCCTCTTCGCTTGTTTTCTGTGTGTCCTGCGCATGTCCAGTAGGAGGAGATTCGCCCTAATATCTGTGTTAGTATGGACAGAGATATTTTGAAAAAGGCTTACTGTGGACGCCTATCGTTTTTACTCGAAACTGGCATTTTCAAAATTATCCGGCGTAGTGTAGACATAGCCTGAGAGGTTTCTTCTTGCATAAGGTTGTAAATCTTAAATCCTCTGAGCCAGAGGGCTGTGAAAGCCTTCTGAGTACACTCAAGGCTGCTACCAATAGCCAGGACAATGGGGAAAGTGGTTGAGATACGTGAGGTGTGTTGATGCATCGGTAGGTGTGAACAGGAAAACATCCAGTTTTCACTGATCACTGCTGTGTAACGACTTGTAGCTGTGGTTTATCATCCTTCCTTGCAATGAATAAACATGTGTTTCATTTACAAATTCAGCACCTTTGCAATTTTCTTCTATTGATTTTTTTGCAACCTTCTTTCTTCTGCTTCTCTTGTCCCTTTCTGTCTCCTGTGCACATTGTCTCCCCTATCTGATGCTATGTCCCAGTACTCCTTCACTGCTGAGGTTATTGCTGCGGACGAAGGGAAAATTGTGAAGGGCTAATTGAAAAAAAATCTTTTATCATTTATGCTACATATTCAACAGTCCTTGTTAATTTTTCTTTGCAGATATATTGCATCATGTGAATGGCAAATTTCTCCAACTAGAATTAAATAACATTGTGTGATAAATACTAATAACCTCACAGAGCATGCAATGAATTGGACGAACTGCACAGGAGATAATAATGCAAATAGAGCTTCTTATGAACTGGTGGCATTTGGAAATCATTCACGCAACTGTAGTGCAGCATTTGGGGGCAGCGAGTGCCAACTGTAACCATAGCAACTCCTGGAGAATAACGTCTTTCTGTGACATCAGTACCCCAAAAAAAGCCTCCTTATGCTACTAAGCAAGCACAGTGACCACCTTCATGCTGATTGTCGGCATCTGTGTGCAGCCCACCTATCACCATGGCAATGAGGAAACTACTTCATAGTACTGCAAGATGAAGAGATCAAGAAATTCAGACAAAACTCCACTAATAAATATCACCTTATTTTCACCAAGAAAGGCAAAGCAGAGCTGATGTGCTACAGATATAAAATAAAAGGCAGGACACTGTGGGACAAAATGATGAATCAATATACATAAGTATGATATTTTATGAGATGTGACACAGCTTCAGGAAAACTACTCAAATTCTTCGGCACTTGGCAACTGGCTTCATATCCCATTACATCTGGTTCAGCTCTCATTACTTACTGCTGTGTACTAACTTATTGCAACAGGGATCAATATTCAATATCAATAAATCCTCTATTACTTTGATTACAATTCACAACCCTCTCATTCTATAGACGAGCCTGAATTCCCTGCACATTATCAGTTTTTATGCACTTTTAGGCTATTAAACGAGAAAGGTGTCTCCAGCTAATCATGAACATTAATTAGTTGCTGAAGAACACCAAAAAACACTGCAAATGCTGAAAATCTGAAGCACTTGGCAGGTGAGGCTGAATCTGTGGAATGAGGGTTAACAACTCGGATCTAAGACCCCCATCTGAACTGAGAAAATAGGCTAGTTTGCAGTACTAAAGAAGCTGGGGCTGGATGAATCAAACAAAGTCACTATCTTAGATGAATTAATGAGTTAATCACCAAACGAGTTAATGTGATAGTCACATTATGTTTTGTATTGTTGATAATGTGGTGGTGGGAAATGTCAACAAGTCTCACTTATGTAAAGAGGGAAAAATCAGAGAAAAAATACTTGCCCTTTAGTACCAAAATATGGCAGAATGGAGGGACAAGAAACTCTGACATCCAAAAAGCATGTCTCACTTCTCTATAAATAGTTTTCTTAATAGCAGGAGAATTTGTGGTTGCAATTTGCTAAGAAAACCATGGTCAAACTCATAAAATGTATCACACAACAATGCGTCAAGAGGACCTTCAAGACAACTCTGAAGATGTTTCGCTCAGTAGGGTTGATTCTGGCCAGCAGGGGATCCCCGACCGTCATCAAGCTGCCGCTCATAAAATTAAAGTAACACAAAAGAAAATTATTGCCACTTGGAATGTAAGAACCTTTATCAAGCAGGAAGATTGAACAATGTGATAAATGAAATGGAAAGACTAAAGATTAACATCATGGGAATTAGTGAAGTGCATTGGATAGGTGCTGGAACATGTCAGATTAGAAATAGAACACTAATTTATTCTTGTGAAACATCCCATACTAATGGAGTAGGAATTCTTCTGGATGAAAACATGGAAAAAAGTGTTTTAGGACATTGGGCAATATCAGAAAGAATGCTCCTTGTTAGATTCAGAGGACAACCGTTTGATTTAGCAATTATACAGGTATATGTACCAACAACAGATGGAACAAATGAAGATATAGATAAATTCTATGAAGAGCTTGAACAAGCAAAGAATGGATGCAAATCTCAAGATATTGTTATTGTCATGGGAGATCTAAATGCTAAAGTAGGACAAGGTGCTGATGGAAATACCATAGGAAAATTTGGACTAGGGGAAAGAAATGAAAGAGGTGAGAAATGGGTAGAATGGTGCAAGATGAATAATCAGGTCATTATGAATACCTACTTTAAAAACCATCCAAGATGCTTGTGGACCTGGAAAAGTCCAGGTGATAACACGAGAAATCAAACTGACTTTATTACTATAAATGGAAGATTTAGAAACTCAGTGACTCAATGCAAAATATATCCAGGTGCAGACTGTAACAGTGACCATAACCCAGTAGTATGTCATGTAAAAGTAAAACTTTAAAAACTAAAGAAGCAAATACCTGAACAATCCCTTGACTACTTGCAATTAATTAAAGAACACTTAAGTCAAAAATTTACAATTGAAGTAAGGAATAGATTTCAAAGTCCAGAAGTAGAATCTGTTGAAGAAGATAGCAATCATGTAGAAATGAAATTTAACTCTCTAAAGGATGCCTTGGGAGAATCAGCAAAGTCAGTGATTCCTAAAAAAGAAAAACGCACAAAGAATAAATGGGTGACAGATGAAATCAAAAATCTAATGGAAGAAAGGAGACAGAAGAAAGCAAATCCTATAGAATATAAGTCCTTAGATAAAAAAGTTAAAAGCTTATGTCAAAAAGCCAAAGAAGAATGGTTAAACCAGAAATGTGAGCAAATAGAAAGAATCCCTATTACTGATCCAAAAAGGTTACATCAGCAAATCAAGAATATCACTGGTAAAAAGCTCCTCTGTTCTTCAGGTGGATGTTTGAAAGCAAAGGACGGTACCATTATCATGAAAAATGATGAGATTATGAACATGAGGAATTCTGCAGATGCTGGAAATTCAAGCAACACACATCAAAGTTGCTGGTGAACGCAGCAGGCCAGGCAGCATCTCTAGGAAGAGGTACAGATGACGTTTCGGGCCGAGACTCTTCGTCAGGACTAACTGAAGGAAGAGCTAGTAAGAGATTTGAAAGTGGGAGGGAGAGGGGGAGATCCAAAATGATAGGAGAAGACAGGAGGGGGAGGGATGGAGCCAAGAGCTGGACAGGTGATTGGCAAAAGAGATATGAGAGGATCATGGGACAGGAGGTCTGGGGAGAAAGACAAGTGGGGGGGGGGAACCAGAGGATGGGCAAGGGGTATAGTCAGAGAGACAGAGGGAGAAAAGGGAGAGAGAGAGAGAAAGAATGTGTGTATATAAATAAATAACGGATGGGGTACAAGGGGGAGGTGGGGCATTAGCGGAAGTTAGAGAAGTCGATGTTCATGCCATCAGGTTGGAGGCTACCCAGACAGAATATAAGGTGTTGTTCCTCCAACCTGAGTGTGGCTTCATCTTTACAGCAGAGGAGGCCATGGATAGACAGAACAGATGGACTGAGTATATTCAGGAATCGTTTGAAGAGATCGAGACGAAAAACCAGAAATTAAGAAAAACATTGAAGGTTCAAATATTTTAAAATCTGAAGTTCGTTATGCAATAAATAAGGTGAAGAAAGGAAAGGCAGCAGGTCCTGATGAATTAGTAATAGAACAAATTATTGCCCTTGAAGATTATGGAATTGAAAAACTTACTGATTTAATCAATGACATTTATGAGACTGGAATAATACCAGAAGAGATGAAAAAAATCAATATTTATCACTCTTCCTAAGAAAGCTGGAGCAATAGAATGTGAATTACATAGGACCATAAGTTTAATGAGTCATATCACCAAGATACTTCTAAGAGTTTTGATGACAAGAGCTAAAAGTAAGATACAAGCTGAAATAGGCAAAGAACAATGTGGTTTTGTGAAAGACAAAGGTGCAAGAAACGCAATATTGATGTTAAGGATACTATCAGAACAAGCTATTCAAGTGCAGAAGGATTTGTTTGTTTTATCAACTACACAAAAGCATTTGATAAAGTGAAGCACAATAAGTTATTTGAAATATTACAGAAAACTCTCGATCTAGATTCGAAAGACCTCCGCCTAATCAGAAATCTGTACTGGGAAAAAGCTGCCGCTGTAAGAATAGATGGAGAAGTGAGTCAGTTTACGAAAATCAAGAGAGGCATTAGACAAGGGTGTGTTTTCTCCCCTGATTTATTTAATGTGTACAGTGAAACAATATTACAAAAAATAAGAGACATCTTGGGAATCAAAGTTGGCAGTGAAAACATCAATAATTTCAGATATGCGGATGACACTGTGTTAATTGCAAGTACGGAGGAAGAACTACAAAACTTAATTGATATAATTGTTGAAGAAAGTGCAAAAATGGGTCTGTCTATCAATTGCAAAAAGACAGAATGTATGGTGATATCCAAAAAGAAGGAGAATCCTATCTGCAGGCTGAGAATAAATGGGGAAGACATAAAACAGGTAAAGAACTTTTGCTACTTAGGAAGCTGGGTGACATCAGATGGCAGGTGTGACTTGGACGTCAAAAGAAGGATAGAGATGGCAAAAGACACCTTTACGAGAATGAAGAGTATACTGACCAATACTAAACTAGGCATGACAACCCGCCTCAGAGTACTGAAACGTAATGTTTACCCAATTATGTTATATGGCTCAGAATGTTAGACAATATCTTGTAACATAAGGAAACGAATTGTAGGAGCAGAAATGTGGTGTTTGAGGAGGATGCAAAGAATATCATGGACGAAACGAATATCTAACACGGATGTCATGAACAGAGCAAACACAAAAAGAGAAATAACGTATGAGATCATGAAAAGGCAACGTAACTTCATTGGACATGTGATTAGGAAAGAGGAGTTAGAATGCACGGCAATTATGGGAAAGAGTGAAGGGAAGAAAGCAAGAGGAAGACAAAGACAAATGATGATAGAGACAGGAGCCAGAGAACTGGAAATGAATACCAATGAATTGGTCCACTTGACCCGAAACAGGAGTGTGTGGGCCATGGCAGTCTAAGCTCAAACTGGGCACGGCACCTGATGATGATGATGAATAGCAGGACATGAAGCACATTAATTAGCATGTAGCAAAGATCAAATTTTCCTAGAGACATAATAGAAGAATAAAAGTATAATTTTAAAAAGGTATGCTTGTCATAATATTGCTCCATTGACTATCTCCCAGAGAAGGCATATCATAAAAAGTTTAAACTTCAGTAGAAATCATTCAGTAGTAGCACAATGACACTGCAGAGCTTTAAGCTACTGGACTGCTTTTTGGAGTGTATTTATGTTAGTAAGTCATGTTATAGAATACAAGGTACATATCTATATGATCTAATATCCCACATACCAGTGTGCCTTGCAGTTGTACCAAAATAAAGTATACAACCTTGTTTTGAAGCTTTCGTTGTCCTGAAGGTATTATTCTGCTTAGAATGTTCCACCAGCCCAAAGGCTATCCTAGAGTATAAAACAGTGTCCGGGTTCTTGGATGATTGATACATAGACAGGAATTCAAATTCTATACGGCACCTGGGATATTATAAACCAGAGTTGTCAAATAAATCTGGAATGAGAAGTAAATAATGATGACAATAAGAATTCCAAGTTGCTGTAAAAATCGATCTGGATTTCTAAAGGATGCTGGGAAGGGAATGTGAATCCCTTGCACGTGGTGCTCCAGGACAACTAACATGGCTGATTGTTAACTGTCTTCCGAAATGGCTTAGCCATTCCATGCATGGAAATTACGGGTGGCGAATAGATGCTGGCCTTGTCCCACGGAAGAAACAAATAACTCAGTTGGAGGAAGCTCACTGACTTCATGCTGCTTACTCATTCACACAATCGCTGTGAGTCACTGACTGATAATACTGTTTGTTAATTACCAGAGAAAGAGCCCAATTACTGTTAAAGGCAGCCTGTGCTACTTAAACAAGCCTGCAACAGAGGCAATAAATATTTGGGCCTGGCAGATCCTGAAAAATGGCACAATGCAAGACAAGTGGGGTTCTGTGGCTTTTTTGATTATTGGGAAAACAGTGCAAAAGTAGGTAAGATGAACGGAGAATCAAATCTACTAGCTTCCTGATGCTGTGAATAGTGACAGAAGACTACTGTGGTGTTTATTTTCACAAACTATGCCCTATGAACCTCAAAATTCCCAGAAGCCTTATGTCTATTTGATGCCTATGGAACTGAACATTGAATACACAAACTCAACTTTCTTAGAAACGTAAGGAATTTTGGCACATCACTAAATATTCTAACATCTACAGAAGCACTGTTGGAAATAGTTTGGCTGGATGCATCACAGCCTGATACAGGTTGAGCACCCCTTATCCAAATTGCTTGGAGTGTTTCAGATTTTGGTATATATAATGAGATAGTTTGGTTCGCCATAATTTCCAATTCTAGATTAATGTGCTACCAGTAAACATTCTTTGTCGTACACTTCAGCACACATATGTACTTAACAGTAAAGATTAATTAATATAATAAATATATGAGGTGATCAGGGTAACAAAAGCAACACAGCAGCATCGGGAGAATACCAGAATCAGCTGTGGAAAAGCAACAGACAATGGCAGTCTTTCACTCTCCACCTGCGATGCCATGTTTGGATTAAAAGGTTACAGTAGGCTGCATTTGTATTTTACCTTATTTTAAAAATGTAGAGTATAAAAACAATCAGCATTGTAGACATGCTCTGGTGTTAGATTTTCACAATCCTGTCAATGAATTTCTCTGCTCTTGATGATCAACAGACGTTTTATCTTTAAAACTTGTTAAATCTTTAAAAATGTAATGCTGTACCTTTTCTTAAATTTATGCAACCAGCCTGCTAAATATTCACACTTATCTTCAATTTTCAGTTTGCTGTGATAAATCATTGCTTATTTCATGATCAATATACCATTACGCAACATATGTTCACTCTGACACTGATGAATCCACTCTTTCAATACACGATTGAGATCTTCAGTTTTGGCTTTATGCAGTGTTTTTCTATTTTCCATTACCTTCTGTTTACTGCATATATGAGGTCACGTCTCAAAACTATCCGTGATGTGCAGAAATCTGCGTGTCGGCTGGGAAACTTCCCATCGCCTTGTGGAATTCTCCACTTGTGACATCATGTCGGCACTCAAAATTCAGATTTTGGAGGCTTTTGCGTTTTAGAATTTCAGTTAAGGGGTACTCAACCTGTATGACAATTCTAACATATGGGAACACACAAAGATACAGAGAGTAGTGTACTCAGCTGGTCCTTCATGAGTACTGCTCTCCCCAACATTGATGAAAAGGTACCTCAAGAAGGTGACATCTGCCATCAAAAATTCCCACCATCCAGGTCATGCCTTCTTCTCACTGCTACCATCAGGCAGGAGGTGCAGAAGCTTGGAGTCTCACACCGCCAGATTCAGGAACTGCTACTCTCCTACAAGCATCATGTTCTTGAAACAAACTGCACAACCCTAATCCTTCCTCACCAATGGACCATTACAGACCACCTCTTGCACTACCATAGGCTTGTCTTTGATTGTATCTTTCTATTTTTTTATGCTAAGGACCTGCTTTTGCAAGTTTTTTTCACTGTATTGTATACTTTATATGTTTGATTAATGTATAACTTACTTTCTGTGTGTTGGCTGTACCTACGTGCCTGTGATGCTACCTCATGCAAGGATTTCATCATTCTGTACCTCAATGTACTTGTACATATGACAATAAACTTGACTTGAATGTCAGTAGCTGCAGATTCTAATGCCATATCTTACCACTTGCATTGCCAGTCTCAGGCACTGTTCAGTCCAATACTCAGTTCTCAATAATCGTATCCAATCAGGACTCATACATAATGTTCATAATCTCCACTGTACTTTCAAAGACAGAGCATTTCTGCAAGTTTCACAACACACACAAAATGCTGGAGGAACTCAGTAGGCCAGGCAGCATCCAGGAAAAGAGTACAGTTGAGGTTTTGGGCCGAGACCTCTACGGTACTCTTTCCCTAGATGCTGCCTGGCCTGCTGAGTTCCTCCAGCATTTTGTGTGCGTTGCTCGGATTTGCAGCATCTGCAAATTTTCTCGTCTGTCAGCCTCAAACCCACACGTCACTCCCTCCCGATGCTACCATAGGGTCGAGTGCTGCAATACACAGACACATCCTAGACACTCCCTCTCTTATGCAGGACAAGGTGAATCCCAATCAGAATCCCGTTTTATTATCATTGACATATGTCGTGATATTCGTCGTTCTGCAGTAGCAGTACAGTGCAATACATAAAATGTACTATAAATTACAATAAGAAATATATATAACAGTTAAAGAAGTAGTGCAAAAGGAGAACAAAGTTAGCGAGGTAGTGTTCATTGGGTTCATTGCCCATTCAGAGGGTAATGGTGGAGGGTAATAGTCATAGTCATAGTCATACTTTATTGATCCCGGGGGAAATTGGTTTTCGTTACGGTTGCACCATAAATAATAAATAGTAATAGAACCATAAATAGTTAAATAGTAATAAGTAAATTATGCCAGTAAGAGGCTGCTCCTGAAATATTGTGTACGTGTCTTCGGGCTGTGGCACCAGCTGCTCACAACCAGCAACAACCAGCTGCTGCGATCAGGTATGATAACACTGGTATCAGCCTGTGTTTCATATGGTGGAAACAGCTACTACTGAGCACAAGAGAGCAAAGTTAAATTCATTTAATTCAATAGATCCTTTTTACACACCCTACTTCATCCTGGGCAACCATGACTTTTGAAACTCAAGCTGCAGATAGTAGATGCTTAACATTCCTGGAGACATAGACTAGAGTCACAGAACACTGCAGCACAGAAGCAGGCTCTTCGACTCATCTAGTGTGTGCCGACCCATTATTCTGCCTAGTCCCATCAACCTGCATCTAGACCGTAGACCTCCCTTCCATGTACCTATCCAAATTTCTCTTAAATGTTGAAATTGGACCCAGATTCACCACTTGCCACCTTCTCACACTGCTACCTTGTGCTTTTCCTCTGTAACTACAATTTGGCCAGGGATAGGAGGAAGACAGTAAAGGTAAAGACGAATGATCACTTGATTTAATCTTCTCAAACATCCGTTGAAGCACTGCAAGTGTGCAGAATCAAATTGGACACTGAGTTACTTAGCGCTGGTGATCTGCAGCCAGGCCAGGGACAAGCTCGTCAGTATTAGCAACCTGGAGAAGTTCTTCGGCAACCCACTGGGATGAGCATTCATACTGCAATTTGTAGAAGGTGACTGATAAATTTGTAAGAAATCCAGCATGCAAAGCCAAGGGTTATGAATTCCAGCTCCAAACTTGCACAAGGGAATATGCAGATTAACCTCTTGAGTACAGAAAAGGAGGGGCACTCCATTAGCACATCATCATGGCTGATGTCTTCATGGAAGCATTAGCCACCCAACATTTTGACGGAAAGGCAGAGGCTCAGAATTCCAACCTGCAAGCTGTTTTGTTTCTCCATTTGTCATCATAAGACTGCAGATGGCAGTCTACAAAGGGGCTTGCTTGATATTACTAAAGTCAGTATGCATTGTCAGTTTGCCAAACAGACAACTCTGGCTGCTTCTATTTATGCCAGTAAACTGCTGTCTGAATCTTGGCTTAAAGGCTCAATGGCTGCCCTCCAAAAGGCTTCTCTGGTCTACTTTGTTGGAAGTTGCAGCTATACTACGTCCTCTGGATTGGTAGCACATAGGACCACTAGGATAGGTAAATACACTGTGGGGATACACAAGGATGATTGCGTGACTTTTCTAGACAATTCAGATTGCCAAATTGGGTTTAGCTAGAGTTAATTTCTGTGGTTGCATTTTGGCCACATGAGCACATTGATGGTGGTGAGATATGGGAAGGGACGGGAAATTCAAGTGTTATAATACTGCCACATCTGGGTCAGTTGTTCACAGAAAGCCTGCCTGGAAAAGGTTGTTTATGACATCTTCCTTTTCCACCACCTCTTCTTCTTCTACCTTGTCTTCCCTCTCTTCCTTCTTTCTCGTGTCTGATCTGCTTGGTGTCCAGTTGGTGACATGAGAGGAGAAATCTGCTGTGGGAGAGTTGTCCAGCACACCGCAGACCTCCACACAGCCTTGCTCTGTCAAATCCTGAGGAGGATTTCCAGGATCCATCGGGGATTTGCAAAGTGATACAGAAATAAATACTGAAACATTTGTCTCTGGATATTGGCACTTGCTCTAACATTCCGGGCTGGTAAGGCATCCTTTGCAGGCGCACGTTTCATGTCTGTGTGGGTTTGTACACAGGAATCATGTCACCATTCGCATGCCCTTGTCATCCGATAGGAATCGTTTGGTGATAAAATGCAGATGGCACAAGGAGCAGGAGTAGAATGATAGTAAGTATCACCATTCCTGTTGGAATATCGGATAGCTAACAGACTTGATGCCCTGTGTATGGTCAGACTCCAAATAGATGCTGAGGGAATGAAGTTCCTCCACTCACAGTATATTTGAGAATTGATTTGCTGCGCTGATAAAGTGACATGTTCAGAAACTGTCACATAAATACCAGGGAAGTCTACAATGTTTGCAAAGCCACAATCTCACTCCTCTTGCCCGTCCTCAACTACAGTTAATGAGCTGTCCACAGTTCTCTTTGAATAGAGAGCTTCAGTGACCTACCTCAAGCAATATTTGACAGCAAACAGGGGGATACCACTGCTGCCGAGGAGAATCAATGGATAATATGTCAAAACCGTGGCAACTTCGACAGAGCAATTAATTGATCTGTGCTGAAGTCTTAAATTGAAGGCTAAGCCTTTCAGCAAACTGAACATCCGAAGTAGACTTTAGCAACTTTGGAGAACTCTAGAAAGCATGAAAAACTTGTAAAACTATTCAATGGAGCTCAGCAACTAATTTGAAAATGCTTGGTGATATTTTAAATAGGAGAGTTGAAGAGGTTCCTCCTGCTGGTGAAAGAGCTGCAAGTTTATTGAGGCTATTAATTGAACCATTGAGTTCCAGTTGGAGACCTAGCTATAAATCAACATGCACATTGTGTCTACTCTGCAGACTTATGATGGGTGTTTGCAGTTCACAGTTTAATATCTCCACTCGTATGCCTCCCACTCCAAATAGATCAGTTTTTTGTTATATCCATTAGGGTGCAATGAAATTGCTTGTTCATATGTAGTTCACAGTGTAAACAGTATATACGTTAATAATAAATATAAATTCAACAATAATTACAGTGATAAGCACAAAACATGCTACAGTGATTTGCAGTGCAGGCTGAAATAGTTCAAAAGGAAATGCTAAAGTGAGAAGAATGGAATAAGTGTGAGAGGTAGAGTTAAGAGTAAAAAGAGTACCAGGAATGGGGTGTGAAAAAGGTGATTGGTTCAGGAATTTGACAGCAGTTAAGACAAAGCTGTTCTTAAGTCTGGATGCCCAGGCTTTCGAGCTCCTATACTTTCTTCCAGAGTTAGAAGAAATTCAATGCAATGACCGGGGTGGCAGGCATCCTTGACAATACCACGATCCTTTCTTAAGCAATGCGCCTTGAAGGAGGACTGGAAAGAAGGAAGCAACAAGCCAGTGATATATAGTGCTGTGCTTACCACTCTCTGCAGGTTCCGTCAGTCAAGAGCACAGCAGTTGCCATACCAGGCTGAGATGCAGAAAAGTTCCTATAGTGCATCTGTAGAAGTTGGCAAGAATCCTCATGGACATGTTGAATCTTGTCAGACACCTAATATAGTTAATACGTTGTTGCACTTGGTTGATAACCTGCATTAGCATGAAGGGACCAGATGAGATTTCTGGTGATAGGGATGCCAAGGAACTTGAAGCTGTTGACCACTTCTATAGTAGCTCTGTTGACGATGACAGGGTAGTGTTCACCCTTCTGCTTGCTTACGTCAACAACAAACTCTTTTGTTGCCATTAAGGACTAGATTGTTGTTCTGACACCATGACATGAAGGTCATAATATCTTTTCTGCACTTCACCTCATCGTTACTATTGATTTGGCTGATAACAGTAGTATCACTTATAAACTTAAGGATTGAGTTGGCATGGTATCTGGACATTCAGTCATCGATATACAGAGAATAGAGCACGGTGCTGAAGTTGGATGAGGTTGAATGTTATGGCCAATTCTAAGGTCAGGATGTCTAGAAGTCAGATGGCACTTTGCTCTTTGCTCTTACACTTTGACTCATGGCAAAACCTGAATCAAGTGACTTTTCAGGACTGACTTTACACTCATAGTTTATATTTCCTGATGGCATAGAAGGAGGTGATTTCAGTCCATCAAGAGTATACCAGTTCTCATTGTAATTCCATTGATTTTGTTTCCCCTCTTATTTCCCTCTTTTGCTCCTGTCACATTCCAACACCAAGAGAACTTACACTCACCAATTAACCTAACAACAAATATGCACTTAGAATGTGAGAAGAAGCTGGAGTCCCAGCAGGAAAACCCATGTAGTTTTTATAGATTCTTATATCAGATCATATGGGTTTTGACATCATTTTGAATTGGAAGCAGATGACATGAATTCTTGAAAGTCTGTGAAGTTGAGATAATGAGGAATGGGAAAATGAGGACCACAAGTTTGCTCAATTATTAATTATTTACTTTTACATTCATGGTAAAATAAGTTTATTTGATATTTGAACAGTTTAATTTTCATCAGCCAACTGAGTTACTAAACTTTTCCAACAAACTTTTACAAATTGTCATACTGTCATCAAATCCTCTGTGACCTCATTCCTCCTAACCAATGACACCAACACCAGCCTTACCATTGGCCAAACATTGTGCATTACTTGAGTCATGGTTTCTTAGGCATACCAGATTTTATTCTCCCTACCTGCAGGGTAGAAGTCATTCTAATATGCTAAACAAACACTGTAACTTTGGCAGCTATTTTACCCTTCAATGGAACCTGTTCCATAGAGGAACTGGATGTCTAAACATGGATCTGATCTTATTATGCCTATTTCAAGTCTGGCTGCCAAAGACTAATATCTGCATTTAACTCTTCGTGCAAGTTTTAGTTAGCTACTCATGTATTTCCTTATATGGTTAATGTCATATATTTTGTATTTATCACCTTGAAATATTTTACTTCAAAGCTGCTATATAAAAACAACCACTCTCACTAAAGAATGGAGCTACCATCAGTAGCCTCCTATCCATCAGACGTATATTGCTTTTTATTTCTCTGCATCTTAATGCTTTACTACTTTAAGAGTTGAGGAAGGGCCTCTGCCTGAAATGCCAACGGCTTATTCCTCTCCATTGATGGTGTCTGACCTGCTGAGTTCCTCCAGCACTTTGTGTGTGTTGCTGAGGAAGAAAATAGGCTTTGGTCATGAGCGTCAAACACCTGGGAGAGTATTGGCTGCCATCTGGACTCAGGTTCATGTGTTGGGCTCTGTTGAAGACAATAGGTTTCAGGACAGGAGGTGAGTTGATTTGGCATATTATATCTCATGTGTGCTCCACACCAAAGTCCAATCTCTTCACCTGTGTATCTCTCCTACACCAAAGTTTCTTTGGTGTTCAATTCATGTTTGATATATTTTATTCATCTTCAACCTCATCTGTACTTTTGTCCTTGCCGTTGACTTGTCTCGTCCTTGTGACTGATCAGGAATAACAACAGTTATACAAAGAAAAATGTTTTTCTTCAAAGACTCCCCTGCCCTCCTCACTCTCCCATTTGGCCTCATATCTATTTGTAGCAGAACTCTTTCAAAGGGGACAATGCAAACTCCTTTTTGGGGGTTTAACCATTCAGGTGTTCAATAAAATACAGCATTTGCTTTCTTTAGGGAAAGTCCTTAGAAAGTCCTCAGAGAATTTCAAGAATAAATCACACATGAATTTTGCCATTTCTCCTAATAGCACAGTGAATTCAATTACTTAACTTGAATATGTAGCCAAATTACAATATATATCAAGTGTAAAAGTTTGAAACAAATTAGTTTTGCTTATATGGTGAATAAAATGAATACATACTTAAACATTAGTTACTATGAGCGATGTTGCTTAAATAATAGAAAAGCCTCTAGAATCTATTGATGTCTCCTGTTCCCTTCATCAGCTTTCTACCCTTAAGTGCTACCTAGGACACAGGGTGAGTGCTCTGTGTGTATGACAGCCCCTGACCATCCTTCAAAGCTCCTCCAATATCTCAGTGTTGACAGGTTACTTCCACTTTTAAAGGTGTTTCAAGCCGGTCTAGATAATTATTGGCGAAGCCAAAGGCACCTTCTCTGATACCCAGACAAAAGTCAGTAACCCTGTCATTGTTTATTCCTTTCCCATGGAAAACTATTGATGGCCTTAGCCTTCTGGTCAAACCGGAGTTCAGACCCCAACCTCACTTCCTCTCCTTTGCAAAAAACAATTAATTCCACCTCTGTAGTATCATTCTCCCTCATCCCCATCTTAACCACTTTGCCATCGTATATAGCTATAGTATCTTATTTAAACTCAGTTCTCCATACCTTGAAAATTTCGACTCATTCTAAACCCCAATGCCAAAAACCATCTGCACCAAGTCCAATTTGCCTTTTATCACTGACTGTATTTATTGACATTTCATCAACTTAGTTTAAAACTTCTCGACCATGTTTCTGAATTCCCCTTATGAAGTTCCCCAGGTTTATCCATTCAGCCTTCCTCTGTGATGCAATGTTCTACCAAACTGATTTGGACTCTGTCCCCTTGGGCACACCGTCTTGCATGGGACCCAACAGGGGCAGCTATAACTTCAGCCCCAATGCTTGGAATTCGACATGTTAGATCTTTTGTTTCTTCATCTCTAGGTTCACTTCTAAAACTTTTTCTAAAACCCAGATCTTTCACCATTTTGAAAATACTGTTTATCTACAAAGCATCATGGAAGGTGCTTCGAATTTATTTATCACATGTACATAGAATCATACAGTGAAATACATCATTTGCACGAACAACCAACACACCCAAAGATGTGGAAGGGAAAGCATATAAGTGTCACTGCCACACATTCTGGCACCAGTGTAGCAAGCCCCAGTGCTCAGCAGAATTACTCAGAATGCCTTTGTTACTGTCACAACACGCTGGAGGAATTCAGCAGGTCGGGCAGCATCCGTGGAAAAGATCAGTCAACGTTTCGGGCCGGAACCCTTCATCAGGACTGTAGGGGGAAGGGGCAGAGGCCCTATAAAGAAGGTGGGGGGAGGGTGGGAAGGAGAAGGCTGGTAGGTTCCAGGTGAAAAACCAGTAAGGGGAAAGATAAAGGGGTGGGGGAGGGGAGGCAGGGAGGGGATAGGCAGGAAAGGTGAAGAAAGAATATGGGAAAACACAATGGGTAGTAGAAGGAGGCGGAACCAAGAGGGAGGTGGTAGGCATCTGGGGGAGGGGGCAGAGTGACATAGGGATAGAGGAAGGGAGGGGGAGGGAATTACCGGAAGTTGGAGAATTCAATGTTCATACCAAGGGGCTGGAGACTACCTAGACGGTATATGAGGTGTTGCTCCTCCAACCTGAGTTTAGCCTCATCATGGCAATAGAGGAGGCCATGTATGGACATATCTGAATGGGAGTGGGAAGCAGAGTTGAAGTGGGTGGCTACTGGGAGATCCTGTCTGTTTTGGCAGACGGAGCAGAGGTGCTTGATGAAGTGGTCCCCCAATCTGCATTGGGTTTCACCGATGTAGAGGAGGCCACACCAGGAGCACCGGATGCAATAGATGACCCCAACAGACTCACAAGTGAAGTGTTCCCTCACCTGGAAGGACTGTTTGGGGCCCAGAATGATGGCAAGAGAGGAGGTGTAGGGACAGGTGTAGCACTTGCGCTTACAGGGATAAGTGCCGGGTGGGAGATCTGTGGGGAGGGATGTGTGGACCAGGGAGTCGTGGAGGGACCGATCCCTGCGGAAGGTGGAGAGGGGTGGAGAGGGAAAGATGTGCTTAGTGGTGGGGTCCTGTTGAAGGTGGCGGAAGTTGCGGAGGATAATGTGTTGGATCCGGAGGCTAGTGGGGTGGTAGGTGAGGACAAGGGGAACTCTGTCCCTGTTGTGGTGGCGGGAGGATGGGGTGAGAGCCGAGGTGTGGGAAATGGAGGAGATGCAGGTGAGGGCATCATTAATGACAGCAGAAGGGAAACCACGATCCTTAAAGGAAGAGGACATTTGAGATGTCCTGGAATGGAAAACCTCATCCTCGGAGCCGATGTGGCGGAGACGGAGGAACTGGGAATAGGGAATGGCATTTTTGCATGTGGCGGGGTGGGAAGAGGTATAATTGAGGTAGTTATGAGAGTCAGTGGGCTTGTAGAAGGTGTCAGTGGACAGTCTGTCTCCAGAGATGGAGACCGAGAGATCGAGAAAGGGGAGAGAAGTGTCCAAGATAGACCGGGTGAATGAAATTGACGAGCTCAGCCTTTGTTACTGCTTTTGTGGTTGATGTTACCATCAATATATTGCCATGGTGATGGCATACCCACAGTGATTTCAGCTCTAATTTGCAAAGTGAAGTTGTCTCTTTAGTTGCCAATGAAGAACATTAAGAAGAGTTTGCTTATAATTTGTGAATAGAGGAAAACAAAAGTACTGGGCGTAAGAGCATAATATTTTAACACAAAAGCAATGCTGTATAAATCATTAGCCGATTCTGCAAACCATTTAAATCATAAGGCCATAAGACATAGGAGCAGAATTCACCCCGTTGAGTCTGCTCTACCATTCATCATGGCTGATTTATTATCTTTCTCAAACCCATTCTCCCGCCTTCTCCTTGTAACCTTGGATGCCTGACTAACCAAGAACCTATCAGCCTCTACAGCTGTCTGCGGCAATGAATTCCACAGATTCGTTGCAATCTGGTTAAAGAAATTTTTCCTCATCTCTGTTCTAAATGGACGTCCCTCTATTCTGAGGCTGTGCCCTCTGATCATAGACTTCTCCCACTATATGCAACCTCTTCCCCATATCCACTCTATCTTGACATTTCAATATTCAAAATATTCAATAGGCTTCAATGTGATCCCCGCCCTCCCCCCAATTCTGCTAAACTCCAGTAAGTACAGGCCTAGAGCCAACAAACATTCCTCATACATTAACCATTTCATACCTGGAATCATTCTCGTGAACCACCTCTGGATCCTTTCTAATGCCAGCACATTTTTTCAGAGAGAAAGCAGTCCAAAGCTGTTTACGATACTCCGAGTGTAGTCTGACCAATGCCTTGTAAAGCCTCAGCATTATATCCTTGCTTTTATATTCTAGTCCTCTTGAAATGAATGCTAACACTGCTTTTGGCATCCTTACCACTGACTCAATCTGAAACACACACAAGATGCTGGAGGAACTCAGCAGGCCAGGCAGCATCTATGGAAAAAAGTACAGTTGACGTTTCGGGCTGAAACCCTTTGGCAGGACTGGAAGAAAAAAACTGAGGAATAGATTTGAAAGTGGGGTAAGGGGAGGGAGAAATGCCAGGCAATTGGTGAAACTTGGAGGGGGAGGGATGAAGCAAAGAGCTAGGAAGTTGATTGGTGAAAGAGACAGAAGGCCATGGAAGAAGGAAAAAGGGGGGGTGGATGAGGAGCACCAGAGGGAGGTGATGGGTGGGCAAGGAGATAACATGAGAGAAGGACAAGGGGATGGGAAATGCTGAAGGGGGTGGGGGAGGCATTACTTGAAGTTTGAGAAATCATGCCATCAGGTTGGAGGCTTACCAAATGGAATATAAGGTGTTGTTCCTCCAACATAAGTATCGAATGTCGGGATAAGGCCACTCTGCAGCATTCAAATATAACACTTTCTATATTTTCTATATTTATCACCCTTTTTGATTTTGCTCCCATGTTACATTTCAACTCATCCCACTGACTGCAATTTTGCCCTAACATCTGCCCGTCCTTCCTCACAATCTCACTACACATTGCATCTACTAGTATCCCAATTTCGCCATCTTCAACTTTATCACTCCAGTCCCCATCTTCCTACCCAATTAGTTTAAATGCTCCCCAACAGGTCTAGCAAACCTTCCTGCAAGGATACTGGTCCTCCTCAGGTTCGGGTGTAACAGGTCGTATCTTCCCCAGAAGAGATGCCAAAGATGCAGAAGTCTGAAACCCTACCCCCTTGCACCAATTCCTCTGCCACACATCATTCTGACTAATCGTCCTATTCTTACCCTCACTAACACATTGCACAGGCAGTAATCCAGTGATTACTATCCTGGAGATCCAGCTACAGTTGTCTATCTAACTCCTTATGTCTTCTTTTCAGGACCTCCTCCTTTACCTACCTATGTTATTGGTACCAATATGTACTACAACTTCTAGGGGCTCACTCTCTTCCTTTAGAATGCTATGGACCTGATCTGAAACAACCGTGACTCTGGCAGCTGGGAGGTAACATACCATCCAGGTCTTCCTTCCTTCGCCTTCACAGAATCTCCTAACTGCTCCTCTGACTATGGAATCCCCTATAACTACCGATCACCTCTTCTCCCTCCTCCCTTTCTGAGCCATAGGCACCAATATTGGGACATTGTTTGGTATTTGTGAATGTTTTCCTTTGGAAAAGTAACTTGCATTTTTGTATATATTTAGGAAGTGTAAGCACAATTCTGAGCATGTCACCTCAATTTATCAATTTTGCACACACATTGATATTTACGTAATAGTTATTCAGATCATGTTATTGAATCTCTAGTGAGTTTATTAAGCATTCTCCTTACTGTGCAAAGGTGATTACTTCAACTATAGCTGCTACATCCCATTTAGAATTGAAACTTAATTTAGTTTTGAAAATCTATCAACATTGATAAGTAGAGCAGAAAAGCTTTTGTTCGCTTCAAGGTCTAATTATGATATTTCATATCCTAATGCCATGCACCCCTATGTCATATATTCTTAGGTTCTGGTGCCTGGTGTATACCAGAGATATATTTCATTCTTATTAGGAAAAATATCTTGCATTTGCAGTTTGAGGAGAAAAACTTACAAAGTTCGAATGAAAAATCTATATATGTTACAAAAGAAATAGAAGAAAATGGATTATGTCACTATTATCTGCATAAAGCAAAATAACATATGCAATAGAACAGTCAGATATTGAGTATCTGGCTTATTTATTATGAATGACCACATCATTCTCTTTGACACATATTTGAAGGAAGCTAACAACAGGAATTCTGCAGGTGCTGGAAATTCAAGCAACACACATCAAAGTTGCTGGTGAACACAGCAGGCCAGGCAGCATCTGTAGGAAGAGGTGCAGTCGACGTTTCAGGCCGAGACCCTTCGTCAGGACCTTCCTTCCTCTTTGAAGGAAGCTAATATTTTATGCACGAAGCCACGCAAGATAAATGACACTGCTCCACAGGGACCAGGCGTTCAAAGTTAGTTCACTGTTGAACCTGACAAACATTGTTAAGCAACGAAAACTGTTTTTGCCGGAGAAGGCCTGAAATGCAGAATTTCTGAATTGCCCAAACACTAGCAGGCAATGGACTAGCTATGTCAAAGTCAAAGCCAAGTTCAAGTTTATTGTCATTTGCACAAGTACATGCATGAACAGGTGAAAGGAAAAACTTGCTTGCAGCAACATGACAGCTACATCATATCAGATCAGCAGCGTTCACAAGGAAACCCCATAAACTAAACATAAATTATACACAGTTTTTACAAGAAAACTAGTAGAAAGTTAGCATGAGATGTTGGGACTTTTGAGAGACCTTGAGACATTTTTTACCATGCCCATGGTCTGTTCTTCTATCAAATTACGGCATTGCTTTGCACTGTCGTAACTATATGTTATAATTATGTGGTTTTTGTCAATTTTTCAGTCTTGGTCTGTCTTGTGTTTCTGTGATATCACACTGGAGGAACATTGTATCATTTCTTAATGCATGCATTACTAAATGACAATAAAAGAGGACTGCATGTCCTCATAATCTAAAATGACAAAGATGATCATGATGTTGCTATACTGAGGTAATGAGTAGGGTTGTGTATGTTGGCTCAGTAACTGAATGGGTGAGTGGGGCTTCAGGCTTCTGTATTTCCTGACTAATGGTCTCTGGAAGATGGTAAAGCCTTGATGATGAGGATCTTGGAAGATAGATGTTGTCTTCTTTAGGCAGCACCTTATGTACATACTCAGATGTTAAGGAGGAATGTGCCCATGATGCATCGAGCTAAGTCCACTACTCTCTGCAGATCCTCCATCTCTACACATTTGAATTGTTATACTGTGGCATGTGAATTTTCATCTGAAGCATTCCATGTCAGAGCACTGAAGCAACAATAAGCACCATTGAATGCTGTTTTCTTTATATTTTGGAAAAGTTTATGTGGGGGTGTAGATGCAAATACGCTTGATAAGACAACCCAAGGGTAAACTGGTTTTCTGAAAGCATTGTGTCAGTTTCCACACATTCAATGATGAATTGCAGCTCTACTACAACAATTCCTCTCTCAGCCCTTGCACTGTCTTGTGATTGTCAGGCAGCCTATCAGACTGTGAGAGCAGGGATTTCCTCATAATAAATATTGAAGTAGTTCACAGACCCCATTCACAATCTCTGTTCTCTCAGCAATTTTTGTTCCGCTCCATAGCATTTGTCTGAAACCGAACCAGACAGTTGGCATTCTTGGTGTTGCACCTGATCTGTGGATGTGCATCAGACCACAAATCAATACCATCAGAAAGCCTGCCTCTCTCCATCTCTCTGTCTTCATAAACCAATTTTCCCTTGGGTTGACTGACCAAAGTCAAAGTAAGTATATTATCAAACTATGTTACTATATACCATGTTGAGATTAATTTTCTTGCAATAGAATTTATGAGATCTATACATAAACAAGCACTGACAGTCAATGAACAGGAAAAGACAAATTGTCCAAAATAAAAAAATAATACTGGGAATACTGAGTATTGACAAATACTCTCTGTATGAACACATTAGCAAGAAGTAGGAGCATGTGATTCCAGTCCTTGAACCTCATTTGCCATTTAGTAAGATCATGGCAGATTTGCTTATGATGTTAACACATTCCTTCTAACCCGCTACATCATTTTATCAACTTGCTTACTATGAATCTATCCTTCCCTACCTTAAAAATATTCAAAGACTCTGATTTAACCAAACATTCAGCTAATTCAAAGGAAGGGACAGGAATCCAAAATGTGAGTCTATCCTTAGGTTTACTTCAGGGGAAGTGTGCACACATATTACATGGTAGCAATATGACATATGCAAATCACATATCAATACATATAGCTCATAACAAATTATTTAAATTAACAAGAATGCTTAATCAAACAATATATATATACAAGATTACTCAAATATTACTTAAATATTAAACACACAACACACCTCCCCGCTGGGCTATAAACTTCATCTCTATAGAGAATGCACATCAACAGTATACACAGTATACTATACAATACAACTACTACACACAGACATCCACAGCACAGTCAATTTTAAACTGTTCCATTCAAGCCTGAAAAATTAATCATTGCGGAAGATTTCCTACTCTTGTGGGATAACGTCGTGTGGCAGGTGAAACTTGTGGCTGTGGAATAATTTCAGGTTTTGGGGTATCCTCCTTGGTGATTGCAGGAGTTGAATCTGAGACTGCGGGAAGTGGTTCTGACGGCTTTGGACACCTTTCTGCTCCTTCCTTTTTCTTCTTCTAGTTTGTACATCTTGATCTTGGGAAGGTGCATTTAGCTGGCAGGTGTATTCTCTTATTAATGCTTCTATTGCTCCATTTACAATCTGATCTCTCCTCTTCGTTTTATCATCCATGCCATTTTCTGATGAATCCTCTGTTTTTGTATCCGCGTTGATTTCTTTCTTTTTGGCTTTCCATTAATCCACCTGGGCTTTGGTCTTTACATCTACTTTTACAAGCAGCTTTTTGTCTCCCACTTGAAGTTCATACAATAACATTAATACATGCAGAGTACATTCTCGTTCTTTATACTCACAATGTATGAATGTTTACAACTTTCCCCAAGCTCCATGAACTCTCTTCCAGTTTAAAGCCAAGCCAGATCCCACAAGTAACTGCCTGATTAGCATATCAGAAGCTTTCTCAGATATACTCACAACACGCTGGAGGAACTCAGCAGGCCGGCCAGCATCTGTGGAAAAGATCGGTCGACGTTTCGGGCCGGAACCCTTCGTCAGGACCCTTTCTCAGATATGTTGCCTACAAGAACTCTTGTAGTTGGACCACTGCTTTTGTCATGCTTATGATTCCTCTGAGCAGCACCGTCCTGCTTTGGTCCAAAATGCTTTCCAAACAGAGGCACAGACATTGGAACCAAAAACTTGTTTGTCCTCTGTTGGGCAACAGCTCATGGTTTTCAGAATGGAGACAGTTGTGGCATCATCCAGTACCTTTCTTAATTCACTTTCAGTTGACTTTATTGTAGGGGGGGGGTGGCATCAAATGGTGGATGGATCTCCAATAAAATTGTAGTTGTCTCAGCCAATCATGCCCCCACAATGCTGGCCCTCTTACTTTTACCACTTACAAGCTCAATTTGGCTTGTTGATTGTTGTATTTCACTCCCACAGGAATTATCTCTTCTCTAGTATAAGTTCTTAATTGGATATCTGCAGGCTTCAGTTTAGTGTCTTTAAAATGCCATTCAACCTCATTTTGTGGAATGACTGAAACAGCTGAACCAGTATCCAATTCCATTTTAATTAATTTGCCGTGCCCTTCTGCTGTAAGCGGTATTGCTTGTCTATTGCTAGTTTTCACATTCTAGATCTCAGGGCTATATAGTCTTGCATAACTCTTATTATATCAGATTTTTCATCAACCGCATACAGATTAGTGTTCCTTTTGAAACTGCAACATAACTTTTTATCTTTATCTCTTCCTTGTGCAGTCCATTTATTTTTGTTGGCATGTTCAAAAGTCAAAATTCAAAGTAAATTTTATTATCAAAGACATATATGTCACCATATATAGCCCAGAGATTAATTTTCTTTTGGGCCTACTCAATAAGTATGTAGAATAACAACTATAACAGAATCAATGAAAGACCGCCCAACTAAGCAATCAACTGGAGTGCAGAACACAACAAACCGTGCAAATACAAAATGAAGAAATAATAATAATAAAGAAATAAGCAATAAATATTGAGAACATAGTGTAAAGAGTCCTTGAAAATGAGTCCATTGGTTGTGGGAACATTGCAATGATGGGCAGGTGAAGTTAAGTGAAGTTATCCAATCACAAACAAGAAAAAATTCCAGGAAGAGTTCGACAGATTTGCTTTGTTCACTCTAGTAAGGGCTGAAGAAAGACCTGTTAGATATTTGTAAAATTATAAAAAGCATAGTTAATATAGACAGTCAGAATCCTTTTCCACAGGGTGGAAATGTCAAACACCAGGGGATATGGCTTTAAGGTTATAGGGGATAAGTTTTTTTTAACAACAAAGATATTGTAGGTGATTAGAATAGGTTACCAGGGGTAAAAGTGAAAGCAGAGAGTTTGTTGGAGCTTAAGAGGCTTTTTATATATGAAGGGAATAGAGGGATATAGATGTAACACAAGAAGAGGACACAGTATAAACTGGCATCATGATCATGGAGTGAATGGCCTAGCTAGTGTTTATTGTTCTATATTCTATAACCAATGTTGTATTCTACCTCAGTGTTCTGGAATGTCATATCCCTTAATGCATCTCCTTCTCTGAGTTTCAGACTACCTCCTTTGCAATCACAAAGGCTATTTGCAAAGCTTCCCTTGTGATTGATATTAAAAAAGTACCAGGTACACATACTGTAGTTACCAGCAAAGAAACATGCCAAGGGTATTCTCTGTGCTTCTGCACTTCGGTAATCTAGTTAAAAGGACTGCATGCATAGCTCAAGATAATTCATCCAACCATATGCAGTTGCAAAATAAATTCACCATCCAATATTTAGCTCTGTATCACGTTTTGTTGAGTAGCGTTCTTATGAAGGAGCTTGGGGGCATTTTGTCATGTTGAACCTCGCCAAACACAGGATGTTCACTTTATTTGTTGACCACAATGGACATAGGCTTTGTATGAAACTAGTGCTGCACTGGATCTTGTCAACTTTAGATAGCTGGAATAAAACTGTTCACCTTTTATTTTAATCTGAAATCCATGCAGGTTTTTTGTGGTATCAAGCATAAGATTTTATTGGTCTTTTATGTTGTTTTGGGAATTTATTCAGTATATAAAAATACTTTGCTATGAGAAATTCATTGACACTTACTTCAATATGTAGTCTTTGGAAATCTAATGCTGTCTCTTCACCTTATTGCTGTTAATCGTTAAGTCAGGATTTATAAGAAATTTAAAAGGAAGATCGATTCTAGTGGAACTCTGCTAGGCAATGCCAGGAAGGTAATCACAGGATAGTAGCTATGGAAATAGAACCAAGAGACATTGAGTTTAGAAAAACGAAAATTAATTGCATAGTGCTCTGCTTTTCATCGAAGTGCAGTATTATCTCTGACAGGCAAATGCAATAGGGGCTATTCCACAAACTGCTGTGAGGTGAATGTCAAGTTAATCTGCTCCTGAGAGGGTTGGTTGATGAAGTAATGTTTATTGAGGACACCAAGAGATTCCCCATAATTTTCTCAAAAGATAAGATGAATGGGAACTGTTATGCTGACCCAAACAGACATCAGGGAAATAGTCCTGTTTGCAAAGGGTCCCAGTAATCTTTTCACTATGTTGTAGGTTTAGCTCACAGCTTTCTGAATCAGATGAAAAAAAAACCTCAAGACAGCAAAGCAGATTCTTTATATTTTAAGTCTGGGTGTCAAGAGTAAAAAAATCTATATACCAAGCAAAACATTACTTTTGAAAACTAAGCTTAAGTTGTTAGAAGAATATTTTACGCTCTTACACCTCTTGACTAGTGACTGATAAACACTGAAGAGTGATGGACATTACCAGTATTTCCAAATTTAAAATACTCACATAATGAGGAATTGGCTATCATTATTTTTAGAAATGTTCTTTAGAACAAAGGTAGATACAAGATGCACACATAAAAGTTGCTGGTGAACGCAGCAGGCCAGGCAGCATCTCTAGGAAGGGGTACATTCGACGTTTCAGGCCCAGACCCTTCGTCAGGACTAATTGAAAGAAGAGCTAGTAAGAGATTTGAAAGTGGGAGGGGGAGAGGGAGATCCGAAATGATAGGAGAAGACAGGAGGGGGAGGAATGGAGCCAAGAGCTGGACAGGTGATTGGCAAAAGGGATATGAGAGGATCATGGGACAGGAGGCCTAGGGAGAAAGATAAGGGGGAGGGGGGGGAAAAGCCCAGAGGGCAAGGGGTATAGTGAGAGGGACAGAGGGACAAAAAGGAGAGAGAGAAAAAGAATGTGTGTATATAAATAAATAACAGATGGGGTACAAGGGGAAAGGTGGGGCATTAGCGGAAGTTTGAGAAATCAATGTTCATACCATCAGGTTGGAGGCTACCCAGACGGAATATAAGGTGTTGCTCCTCCAACCTGAGTGTGGCTTCATTTTACAGTAGAGGAGGCCGTGGATAGACATGTCAGAATGGGATTGGGAATTAAAATGTGTGGCCACTGGGAGATCCTGCTTTCTCTGGTGGACAGAGCTTAGGTATTCAGCGAAATGATCTCCCAGCCTGCATCAGGCCTCGTCAATATGTAGAAGACCACATCGGGAGCACCGGACGCAGTATATCACCCCAGCCGACTCACAGGTGAAGTGTCACCTCACCTGGAAGGACTGTCAGGGGCCCTGAATGGTGGTGAGGGAGGAAGTGTAAGGGCATGTGTAACACTTGTTCCACTTACAAGGATAAGTGCCAGGAAGGAGATTGGTGGGGAGGGATGCACGGGGGGGGGGGGGGAGCGAATGGACAAGGGAGTCATGTAGGGAGCGATCCCTGCTGAAAGCAGAGAGGCAGGGAGGGAAGGATGTGCTTAGTGGTGGGATCCCGTTGGAGGTGGCGGAAGTTACGGAGAATTATGTGTTGGACGCAGAGGCTGGTGGGGTGGTAGGTGAGGACAAGGGGAACCCTATTCCTAGTGGGGTGGCAGGAGGGTGGAGTGACAGCAGATGTGTGTGAAATGGGGGAGATGCGTTTGAGAGCAGAGTTGATAGTGGAGGAAGGGAAGCCCCTTTCTTTAAAAAAGGAGGACATCTCCCTTGTCTTGGAATGAAAAGCCTCATCCTGAGAGCAGATGCGGTGGAGACGGAGGAATTGCAAGAAGGGGATGGCATTTTAGCAAGAGACGATGTGAGAAGAAGAATAGTCCAGATAGTTGTGAGAGTCAGTAGGCTTATAGTGGACATCAGTAGATAAGCTGTCTCCAGAGATAGAGACAAAAGATCTAGAAGGGGGAGGGAGGTGTCAGAAATGGACCAGGTAAACTTGAGGGCAGGGTGAAAGTTGGAGGCAAAGTTAACTTGATGGATTGTGAAAATAACCCCCACCTCCCACTTTGCACTTAGAAATTTGAGTCTATAGGACAAGACTTTATAATATGTCTTGAACTGAAGGAATGTAAACAGAAAAGTAGTATGGCGGGTGAAAAAATATGAACAACATGCTTGTAAAAGGGTAAGCGATCAACTGCACTGTGCAATATGAGGATCTGCTGTGGGCTACTCTCGCAGGACAACATCCGTGCATAATCAATCTGCAGTCCTGATATTCAGTGACTTGGGCTATATTATCACTTGATGTTTGTAACTGTACGTTTTTCTGCTGTCATAATTGTATAAGCTATATGTGCCATGTATGGTGTGTGCTGTGTTGGCTCTGTGTTTCGTGCCTTGGCCCTAGAGGAATGCTGGTTCTTGTGTATGGTTGAATGACAATTAACCTTGAACTTGAACTGCATATTCTTGCTACAGCACGGCCAACACTATCAAGAACTAATAACTCCTAGAATGAATTGAGCCCTGTACAGTTAAGGTTGAGTCTGTTTTATTTTTGCCATTGTCTTTATCTGAGCCAGATGGTGATGAGGAAGTGCACAGGGGTGAGATAGATTGGCTGGTTGAGTGGTGTCATAACACCAACAACCTCTGACTCAACATCAGCAAGACCAAGGAATTGATTATGGACCAGGAAGGGGAAGTCGGGAGGACACACATTAATCCTCATTGACGCGTCAGCAGTGGAAAGAGTGAGCACCTTCAAATTCTTGGATGTCAACATCTCAAAGGATTTATCAGTGCAAGCACAAAGAAGGCATATCAGTGGCTGTACTTCTAATGAGATTTTATGTGTCATCAAAGCCTCTTGCAAATTTCTACGCATGTACAGTGGAGAGCAGTCTGACTGGTTGCATCGCACCTGGTGTGGAGGCTCTTTTGCATAGGATTGCAGGATGCTGCAGAGGGTTGTGAGGTCAGTCCTCCTCACCATCAAGAACACTTTCAAGATGGAGTGCTTCAAGAAGGTGGCACCATCATTAAAGACCCTCCCCATGCAGGACATGCCTTCTTCACATCACTACCATCAGAGAGGAGGTGAAGACCCACACTCAATGTTTCAACATTAGCTTCTTCCCCTCCACCATCAGGTTTCTGAACTGTCCACCAACCCATGGACATGGGATTCATTATTTATCTTTTGTACTATTTGGGTATTTTCAAATCTTGCATTGTATTGCTGCTGCATTACAAAAAGAATCATATGTCCATGATAATAAATCTGATTCTGATTCTAATTCTGACCTGACTGTGTGATCTGGCACAGGTCATGGACATTACTGGACAAGGTGGATAAGAAGAACTTGGAAGAAAGAGGGAAGAGTTATATTTGATATAGAGCTTTGTGCTTTCCCTTAACTGCTCCCTTAGTAACAAGGAATAAAAAGAACTTTGCTGCTAAGAGTGGGTGTGCTCAAGTTATCTGCAACAGGTGTGTTTAGAAACTTCTTTTTACTTTCAATTACATTTCAAAAAAAAAAGCCATGACATGTGAAAGAAGTCTTAGGGCAAACTGGCAACTTTGTCTGCTAAACCCACATTCAGAGAAAGCATTAAAATTCCGATGATATACTGTATGTGACGATTTCACGAACTCTGAAAAGCTCTGCTTTATCAAATGATTTATGAAGCCCTTTGTGCACCATTTCTACAGATCCCCTCATTAATATTGCTGGCTGCTTCCATCATAAATTATACTCCATCGTTCCTCTGCTAAACCCACCTCTCCCTTCATCTCAACCCTTCTGCTTGTTCATCCACCATACCTCCTCACCCTGATTCAAATGCAATTTCGTTATGGATTAACCTGTAGTCTGGTGTTGCTATCATTATAATATTTGAGAACTGGTCTCTGGGAGTTGCTTATAGATTCATAGAGAGTATCAGCACTTTATTGGCTCCATTATACAGAGGCCCAGCAGTGAATAGTAGGTCTACCTTAGGCCCATCCACGAAGACTTCTGGTCATCATTGTGGATAGTTTGTCCAAGTGAAAACTCAGCTGTGTCATGTTTACAGGATGTGTGAGAAAAGCGAATTGCACTAGGGAATATATGTATAGTGCAGGGTCCATTTTAGTCATACTTTTCAATCAATAGACTTGATGAAAAATATCCATTATAATCATCACACTCGGATCATGGAACTCCCAGTTCCCCAAGTAACACCAGTTTTACTACCAAACATGTAGCCATTTAAACTGATAAAAGTTGACTGTTGATTAATGGTCACAATTTTCAGTCAGTGGCCTCTTTATTAGGTACACCTGTTTATTTATGCAAATATCTAATCAGCCTATCATGTGGCAGCAAGGCAATGCATAAAAGCATGCTGACACTTTTGGCAGATTCTTTCAGTTAAACATTGGTTTCTGCAATGGAGGATACAATCAGATAAACCCAAATAAGGCAATTTACACTGGATTCTCAAGATGCAACAAGAGGAAAGAAAAGTGGTGTCAGGGCAGACACATGTAAAAGAACTACTCCTACATTACCCGCATTTGAGCCATAACTGGGAATTAGGTGATTTTCCTTCAAAGATACTTCCTATAATCTCCCATTCATTGCCCCAGTTTTCTCCCATTTGTAACGTCCAGATGATGGAGAATGAAATTACTCCTATAATATTAGTGAATTCCATAGAGAAATATGAAGTATTTAGTCTGACCTTCTACTAAAATAAGATTTCATATTCTATATATGATAAGATATGAAATCAGGTCCTTACCATCTAATTTCCAAAACTCCTGGATTCAGAGTCCCTGAGCTCCTTTACTAGATATGCCCCAAAGTGCAATTTGAACACAAATACATGTTTTGGCAGGTTTACACCATTTCACGGGATTGTGGCCTGAACTACAAATATTGGCATAATATTTTACTATACATAAAGGTAATCAAGAAAACATTTGACCTTGGGATCAGAGAATCCAATATGAACTTCATTAAAATTTCAAACATTGTTCATAATGTGTCCATATCAGACAGATAGTAGGCTGGAAAGAGCCATAATTCGTCAGTTAGCTCAAATAGGTATTGTAGGAAAGGCAGATGAGCTCAGGACATGGATCGGCACATGGAATGATGATACTGTAGCCACTAGTTGAGGGGGAAGCAGGACTGACAGCTCAATATTCCAGAATTCTGTTGTTTTAGATGCAACAGAGCAGGAGGGATTAAAGGGGGAGGGGTGGTGTTGCTAGTCAGGGAGAATGTCACAGCTGTGCTCAGTCAGGACTGACTGGAGAACTTGGCTAGTGAAGTTTTATGGGTGGAACTGAGAAATAAGAAAGGTATGACAACGTTAATGGGGCTACATTACAGACCATCCAACAGTCCATTGGATTTAGAGGAACAAATTTGTAGAGAAATCACAGACTGTTGCAAACAACATAAGATTGTTATAGTAAGTGATTTTAACTTTTATGTGTGTTGCTTGAATTTCCAGCATCTGCAGAATTCCTGTTGTTAACTTTATACATATTGACTTGAACTCCTATACTGTATAAGGACTAGACAGGATAGAGTTTGTCAAATGTGTTCAGACATGTTTCCTTAATGAATACATAGAGATCCCAATGAGAGAGTATGTGATATTTGATCTGCTAAATTGGAGAAAGGCTAATTTTGATGGTATTCAAAAGGATTTGGCAAGTGTGGATTGGAACAGGATTTTTTTTCTGGCAAAAGTGTACCTTCAAAATTGAAATTTTGAGAGGAGGCGTTTTGTATGTGCTGGTCAGAATAAAAGGTAAAGGTAACAGGTTTAGGGCTTGTTTTTCAAGAGATATTAAGATGCCTGTTAAGAAAAAGAAGGAGATATATAGCAGGTATAGACAGGTAGGAACAAATGAGGTACTTATGGAATATACGAAATGCAAGAGAACACTTAAGAAAGAAATCAGGAGGACTGAAAGAAGGCAAAAGGTTGCCCTAGCAGATAAAGTGAAGGAGAATCCTAAGGAATTCTACACATACGTTAAGAACAAAATGATTGTAAGGAACAAAATTGGTCTTCTGGAAGATCAGAATAGTAATCTACGTGTGGAGCCAAATAAGATGGCGGGAGGTGGGAAACCTAAAATGGATTTTTTGCATCTGTATTTACTTGGGAGATGGGCACAGAGACTATAGAAGTGAGGCAAAGCAGCAGCGAGGGCAATAACTCTGTACAGATTACAGAGGAGGAGGTGTTTGCTGTTTTGAGGCAAATTAAGGCAGATAAATCCCCAGGGCCTGAGAAGGTGTTCTCTCAGACCCTATGAGAGGCAAGTACAGAAATTGCAAGGGCCCTAGCAGAAATATTTATATGATCCTTAGCAACAGCTGAGGTTCCGGCGGATTGGAGGATAGCTAATGTTGTTCAACTGTTTAAGAAAGACTCTAATAATAAGCCAGGGAATTATAGGCTGGTGAGCCTGATAGTAGCGAGAAAGTTATTCTATGGGACCCAATCTGATGGAATTTTTCGAGGAAGTTACCAGGAAAATGGATGAAGAAGGTGGATGTTGTCTATATGGACTTTAGTAAAGCATTTGACAAGGTCCTGCATGGGAATTTGGACAAGAAATTTCAGTGGCTTGGCAGTCAAGATGCGATAGTAAATTGGATTAGACATTAGCTCTATTGGAGCAACCAGAGAGTGGTAGTAGATAGCTGCCTCTCGAGTGGAGTGCTACAGAGATCAGTGCTGGGTCTGCTCTTGTTTGTCATCTATGTCTATGATCTGGATAATAATGTGGTTGAATGAATCAGCAAATTTGGGGGTGACACCAAGATTGGGGGTGTAGTGGATCGCGAGGAAAACTATCAAAGCTTGCTATGGGATCTGGACCAGCTGGAAAAATAGGCTGAAAAGTGGCAAATGGAATTTAAAGCAGACAAGTGTGAGGTGTTGCACTTCAGTAGCTCCTAGCACTGTAGGTCTTACAGTAAATGGTATGGCACTGAGTATGATAGAACAAAGGGATTTGGGAATACAGGTCTATAATTGATTGAAAGTGGTGTCACACTTGGATAGGGTGGAAAAAAGAAAGCTTTTGGCATATTGGCCTTCATAGATCAAAGTATTAGGTACAAGAGATGGGATTTTATGTTGAAGTTGTATAAGATGTTGATGAGACCTAATTCGGAGTATCATGTGCAGTTTTGGTCACCTACCTACAGGAAAGATATAAGCAAGTTTGAAAGAATACAGACGAAACTTACAACGAAGTTGCCAGGTCTGGAGGACCTGAGTTATAAGGGAAGATTGAATAGGTTAGGACTTTATTCCTTGTAATGTAGAAGTTTGAGGGGAGATTTGATGGAAGCATACAAAATTATGAGGAGGATACATAGGGTAACTGCAAGAGAGGCTTTTTTCATTGAGGTTGGATGGGACTGCAACTAGAGGTCATGGGTTAAGGGTGAAAGATAATCAGTTTAAGGGGAACATGAGGGGAGATTTATTTCTTCACTCAGAGGTTCCTGAGAGTGTAGAGCGAGCTACCACTGCAAGTGAGGGATGTGACTTCGATTTCAACATTTAAGAGAAGTTTGGATAGGTACATGGATGGTAGGGGTATGGAGAGCCGTGGCCCAGGTGGAGGTTGATGGGACTAGGCAGTTTAGATGGTTCAGCACGGACTTGATGGGCTGAAAGGCCTGTTTCTGTGCTGTAATTATCTATGACTCTAACTGAAACATAATGGAAATTGGAGTCACTTCTTATTCTTGTACTTCATTTAATCAATTGAAGTGATGCTCTTCTTGCTGATGATGCAGCAAACACACATCAGTGCCAGCATCGTGCTGGAGGAATCAACTCTTACTGGTACTGCTGAGGTCCACGCACTCAAGCTGATGATAAGCTCCATATTTGTCTGTTCAATTGCCATCAATGGATCTGACAATTCCTGAGACAGCCAGGCAATCAATTCATGAGAATGTCAGTGTATGGCTCGTTATTGCTGAATAAAAACTTCATATTAGAGAAAATAACAGAAAGAGCAAATGAAATCTATGATCATGAGGAGATACCTGATGATTTAAGTAAATCAGTGTTCATCACACTTCCAAAGAAAGAGGGAGCAACAGAATGTGAGTTACATCGTACAGTAAGCCTGATGAGCCACGTGGCAAAAATTATTCTCAGAGTCATCATGATGAGAGCAGGACGCTGCATAAAACCAGAAATCAGTAAAGAACAATGCGGCTTTGTAGAAAACACTGGAACCAGAAATGCAATTTTCATGCTACAGATGATCTGTGAACGAGCCATCCAGGTACAAAAAGACATCTACCTATGTTTCATTGACTATACAAAAGCTTTTGACACTGTCAGACGCCAAGATCTTCAGGAAATGCTTCAAGATCTTGACATAAATGGGAAAGATATACATTTCTTAAGAAACTTATACTGGGACCAGACAGCATCCATCAGAATAGAAGGAGAAGTGAGTGAGTATGTGAATATCATGAGAGGAGTCAGGTAAGGTTGTGTCTTTTTGCCAGACTTATTCAAGCTGTACAGTGAAAATATCTTGAGAAGTATCAAAGACACCAAAGGATTCACAATTGGAGGCCATAATATAAATAACATCAGATATTAGTATGACATCATACTAATAGCTGACTCAGAAACAAAACTTCAAGAACTACTCACTATAGTGGCAGCAGAAAGAAATCACAGAAGCCTCTCAATCAACACCAAGAAGACCGAAAGCATGGTCACCTCCAGAAAGACAAACATCCCACAATGTGTGATCAAGATCAGAAATACAAACATCAAACAAGTCAACACATTCAAATATCTTGGCAGCCTAATAACAAGTGATGGCAGGTGCGACACAGATATCAAATACAGAATAGCAATGGCGAAAGAAGCTTTCCAAAAAATGAAGACCATATTAACAGACAGAAAGATGAGCACGTACACTAAAAACAGAATACTGCAGTGCTACATTTATTCTATCCCATCTTAAGGAAGTGAAACCTGGACCATTTCCCCAGCAATGGAAAAGAGACTAGAAGCAACTGAATTATGGTTCTACAGGAGAATGTTAAAAATATCATGAACCACACATACATCAAATGAAGAAGCTCTCAGAAGAGCCCAAACAGTTTGATCACTCATGCCAATAATAAGAGAAAGACAACTCAGATTCCTAGGACACATCATGCAGAAAGATGAACTAGAAAAACTCATACTCTCTGGAAAGATTGAGGGGAGTAAACCTAGAGGAAGACCTCGGCTTATGTACATCAAAAGCATATCCAGGTGGCTACACATTGAGGAAATGGAAGTCATTCAAAAAACGAAGGATAGATCTATATGGAAAACCATGGTCACCAAAGTCCGCATCAGATATGGTACCTAGACAGACAGACATTGTACTTGGAAAATTATTTATTGTATATTTTGCCCACTTTATTAGGTATGTCCTGTATCTAATAAAGTAGTCACTGTGTGTATGTTTGTAGTCTTCTGCTGCTGTAGCCCGTCTACTTTAAGGTTCGATGTGTTGTGCCTTCAGAGATGTTCTTCTGCACACTAATGTTGGAACACATGGCTATCTGAGTGACTGCCGCCCTCCTGCCAGCTTGAGCCAGTCCAGCCATTCTCCTCTAATATCCCTCGAAGTCTCTTAGATAACATTTCTTCCCCCTCCTTATGTTTGGTTTGAACAACAAATGAACCTCTCAACCATGTCTGATGCTTTTATGCATTGATTTGCTGCCGCATGATTGGATAATTAGATATTTACATTTATGAGCATGTATATTGACACACCTAATAAACTAGCCATTTATCGTATTTCTCTGGGGTAAAACTTATACCCTGTATATGCATTATTAACCATAACAGCTATGTAAAAAAGAAACCAAATTCTCTTTATTTCTACTGTTAATATACAAAAACCAAAAAGCTAATTAATTATTTTTCATAGACCTTGCATGCAACTTAATTCAAAGACATAAACCTAGTATAGTTACTTTGTACATTTATTACATTGATATCAATCACATAACTAAATAATTGTGTTAGGTCATCTGTTTAACTCGAGCACCATCTTGACTACATCTCAATATGTTGTAAGTATTGTTGGGACCTAGTTGTAATGTACCAAGCTGTAATCTGAGATAGAGAGGGGAAAAAAGGATAAATCTTCCTTCAGTCCACTTGAGCTATCAAAACATATAGTTACTAATATGTTCAAAGCAGAGCATTGAAAGTTGGAATTCTTCACTCTGAAAATATTAGTAACAGTAGCTAAAATAAACAACATTGCAATGCACTGAGCTAGTGCTAGTATTCAGGAAATGTCATATGCCTCATTTCATTCATTATCCTGATTATCTGGTTAACTTGCAGTTGCACAGGGAATTTTCAAAGCTTACCTAGTAATCCATACCAATCTGTACAAAATTACTAGAGCATGAAAGTTACACAAGAGAAGTGAGAGCAAATAAAAACTGCCAAGGTTTTTATCTGAGCTATTTATACTTCAGTTTTTTTTTTCAAATTGAAATGGCTCAAGACAATGAATGTAACCACATCCATTTGTTCAATAACTCAGTAAATGAAGAACTCAGAGGTTCCTACACTCAGCAAAGTAACAAGTAAACCAAGCCGTGCATTAGACAATCTAGTGTTGCACAGAATCACTTCAAGTGCTAACAGTGCTGTTCGTCTCAGCTTTATGCACCGCAGCAACCACCAAATTAATGTCAAGGACCAGATTCAATCTGAAGTGCAGTATTGATGGAACAACTGTGAATGGGGGAGCAGTGGAAAGTCTGGACGCTCCATTACATTACCAGAGAAGAATCAAACTGTGCAGCAGCCTGAGTGCCCAACCAGCCCTTGGCTAAAGACATTATTAAAGGATCAGCAGACTATGGATACTGAACTGCCAGAACTGATGAAAGAGTCATAGAGCCAATGGAAAGATGCAGAAAAGACCTAGGCCCTTTGGGCTATTGAGTCCTTCAGCTATCTATTTACACCAATCCTACTTTAATCCCTTTTCAACAATTCTCCCTACATTTTCATCAAGTTCCCTCAGATTCTGCCACTCACCTGCACATTACAGATGAATAAAATGCAAAAGCCACGGTGAGTAGACTGAGAGATAAAAAGTTCCCCTATATTATATAAGAGGTTATTATATAAAGAGTTTAATAGCAGTAGGGTAGAAGTCCCTGAAGTTCAAACCTTCACATAAAACCACAAGACCATAAGATATAGGAGCAGAATTAGTCCATTTGGCCTATCAAGTCTGCTCTGCCATTTCATCGTGGCTAATCCAATTTTCTCTCAACCCCAATCCCCTGCCTTGTCCCTATATCCCTTCATGCCCTAATCAGTCAAGAATCTCCCAACGGCTGCATTAAATATACATAAAGACTTGGCCTCCACAGCTGCTTGTGGCAATGAATTTCACAGATTCAACACTCTTTGGCTAAAGAAATTCCTCCTCACCTCTGTCCCAAAAGGATGCCCCTCTATTCTGAGGTTGTGTCCTCTGGTCTTAGACTCTCCCACCACAGGAAACATCCTCTCCACATCCACTCCATCAAGGCCTTTTACCATGTGATACGCTTCAATGAGGTCACCCCTCATATTTCTGAATTCGAGTGAATACAAGCCCAGAGCCATCAAACATTCTTCATATGACAAGCCATTTTATCCTGGAATCGTGTTCGTGAACCTCCTTTGAATCTCTCCAGTTTCAGCACATCCTTTCTAAGATATGGGGCCTCAGACTGCTCACAATACTCCATTGAGGCCTCAGCAGTAATTTAAAACATCTCAACATTACATCCTTGCTTTTATATTCTATTCCTCTTCAAATTAATGCTGACATCACATTTGCCTTTCTTACCACAGACTCAACCTGCAAGTTAACCATCAGGGATCCCTGCCCAAGGACTCCCAAGTCCCTTTACGCCTCAAATTTTTGTATTTTCTCTGCATTCTGAAAATAGTCAACCTTTCCATTTCTTCTACCAAAGTGCCTGCCCATACACTCCCTAACACTGTATTCATCTGCCATTTCTTTCAACATTCTCCTAATCTGTTTAAGTCCTTCTGTAGTCTCTCAACTTCCTCAGAATTACCTGCCCCGCTACCTTTCTTCATATCATATGCTAACTTTGCAACAAAGCCGTCAATCCCATCATCCAAATCATTGATATATAACGTAAAAAGAAGCAGCCCCAACACAGACCCCTGTGGAACACCACTAGTCACCGGCAGCCAACCAGAAACAGATCCTTTTGTTCTCATTCTTTGCCCTCTGCCAATTAGCCACTGCTTTATAGATGCTAGAATCTTTCCTGTAATACTATGGGCACGTAGCTTGTTAAGCACTCTCATGTGTGGCAACTTGTCAAAGATGTTCTGAAAATCCAAGTACACAACATCAGCCAATTCTCCTTTGCCTATCTTATTTGCTGTTTCTTCAAAGAATTCCAAAAGATTTTTCAGGCAAGATTTTCCCTTGAGGAAATCATGTTGACTATGGTCTGTTTTATCATGTGCCTCCATGTACCCTGAAGCCATATCCTTAATAATCGATTCCAGCATCTTCCCAACCACTGAGGTCAGACTAATTGGCCTATAGTTTCCATTCTTCTGCCTTTCTCCCTTCTTGAAGAATGGAGTGGCATTTGCAATTTTCCAGTCTTCCAGAACTATTGCAGAATCTAGTGATTCTTGAAAGACCATTACAGAAGCCTCCACAATCTTTTCAGCCACCTCTTTCAGAACACTGGGGGTGTAGACCATCTGATTCAGGTTACTTATCTACCTTCAGACCTTTCAGTTTTCCAATAACCGCCTCTCTAGTAATGGTAACTTCACACACTTCATGACCCCTGACACCTAGAACTTCTACCATACTGCTAGTGTCTTCCACAATGAAGACTGATGCAAAATCCATATTCAGTTCATCCACCATTTCCTTGCCCCTCATTAGTACTTCTCCAGCGTAGTTTCCTGGCGGTCCGATATCCACACTCTCCATCTTTTACACTTAATGTATCTGAAGAAAATTTTGGTATCCTCTTTAATATTATTGGCTAGCTTACTTTCATATTCCATCTTTACCTTATTAATGACTCTTAGTTGCCTTCTATTGGTTACTAAAAGCTTTCCAATCCTCTAGTTTCCCGCTAATATTTGCTCTGTTAGTTATATGCCCTCTCTTTGACTTTTATGCTGGCTTTGACTTCCCTTGTTAGCCATGGTTTCCTTTACTTCTTCTTTGGGATGTATATATCCTGTACTTTCCAAATTGCTTCCAGATCATTGCTAGCTGCCACTTATGCGTAGGAGGGAGGGGAGCTGGCAGGGGGCAGACTTTGGGGTTGTGACATTTAACTGTCATTCATTCTTTGGGGGCACTCCTCTGTGTTCGTGGATGGCTGCAAAGAAAAAGCATTTCAGAATGTATATTGTATACATTTCTCTGACTTTAAATGTACCTTTGAAACCTTTGAAATTCCAGCCATCGCTGCACCACCGTCATCCCTGCCAGTGTTCTTTTCCAATCAGTTCTGGCAAGCTCCTCTCTTGTGCCTCTATAGTTCCTTTTGCTTTACTGTAACACTGATTCAGGATGAATTTGATCATATTATGATCATTTGCCCCGAGGGGTTCTTTCACCTTAAGGTCTCCGATCAATTCTGGTTCATTGCACAACACCCAAAGTAGAACAGCTGATTCCCTAGTTGCTCAACCACAAACTGCTCTAAAAAGTCATTCATAGGCACTCTAGAAGTTCCCTCTCCTGGAATCCAGCACCAACCTGATTTTCCCAATCTACCTGCATATTGAAATCTCCCATGACTATTGTAAACCTGCCCTTTGGGCATGCACTTTCTATCTCCTGTTGTAATTTGTAGGCCATATCCTTACTACTGCTTTGGGGTCTGTATACAAATCCCATCAGGGTCTTTTCACCTTTGCAGTTGCTTAGCTCTATCCACAATGATTCAACACCTTCTGACCCTTTGTCACCTCTTTCTAATGATCTCATTTCATTTTTTATCAACAGAACAATGCCACCCCCTCTGCCTTCCTACCTGTCCTGTCGATACAATGTGTATCTTTGAACATTAAGCTCCCAGCTATAATCTTCTTTCAGTCATGACTCAGTGATGCCTACAACATCATACCTGCCAATCCACAACTCTGCTATGAGTTCATCTGCCTAATTCTGTATACTACGTGCTTTCAAATATAACACCTTCAGTCTTGTATTCAACCTTTACGATTTTGTCCACCTTTTATGTTGCAATTCATCTTGTAAACTGCAATTTTGCCCTATCAACAGCCTCGCCTCACTACACATTGCCTCTGATTGTAAACCAGCTACCCCATCTTCAGCACCATCATTCGTCTTTCCTATGATACTTCTACAATAGCTTCTGCCCAATTGGAGGGTGGGGAGGAGAGAGACTGGCTAGGGTGGGAGAGGCCCTTGATTATATTAGATGTTGGCTGAACAAGCTTCTTCAATTCTCCACTGTCCAGTAAATGCACTGAGCAGATCACTGGTGGAATGTTTGTTTGGGCTGACAATTACATAAACGTTACATTCAGAATAAATACTTTCTCATGTTTGGAGCTTTGGGTCCAGGGATTCATTTGCCACATGTGTGGCAACATTTAAACCCACAGAACAAAAATCAGTACAGAAGCCATCTCCATAGCCTGCTGCAGGCGCGTGAAGGTCTCTGCAGGTGTGAGCCAGATTCCTAAGAAGCTGCTTTCATCCTGTGGCTGTTCAAGTCCCAGGCTTCTCTTGACATAAAGTGATTCTTCAAGCCGATGACACATGTGAAATGGAGACCAAGGCCTGTAATAGATGACACATGTGAAATGGAGACCAAGGTCTGTAATAGATGACACATGTGAAATGGAGACCAAGGCCTGTAATAGATGAATCATGTGAATTGGAGACCAAGGCCTGTAATAGATGACACATGTGAAATGGAGTCCAAGGCCTGTAATAGATGACACATGTGAAATGGAGACCAAGGCCTGTAATAGATGACACATGTGAAATGGAGTCCAAGGCCTGTAATAGATGACACACGTGAAATGGAGACCAAGGCCTATAATAGATGACACATGTGAAATGGGTCCAAGGCCTGTAATAGAAGTCATCTGAGCAAGTGTTGGACATTCTGAAGATACACTGCAAGCGCTTGAACAGATCAGGAGTGTGTCGCACGGCGACCCTACCAACTCCTGACAGACAGTTGTGGGAATTGAACCCCGGTCTCTACAGTAACGTGTCACCCAACTAAGGCCTCCAGCCAAGCCATGGTGTGATGTGCTCTGTATAGCACTGCTCAGCACCTGGAGGATCAACAGGAGAATGAGCACGTTTCATCTGCTGACAAACTGGGAACGAACAAGCAGCAAAGTGGCAGCCTCAGCCTGGATCCAACAATTGCCCTGAGGTGCATGAAATTCCTTTGCAAATGTTACACCTTTATTCAAAAAGACACCAAATACATACTACAGGCCGAATAGCTTAACACCTATCAAAAGGGAAATGATTGAAACATGTTGGAACAGCTGGGCGTTCAGAAAAGTTCATGTTAAACGGGCAAATCAACATAAACACAAGAGATTCTGCAGATGCTGAAAATCCAGTGCAACACACACAAAATGCTGGAGGAATCCAGCCGGTCAGGTCATTTATGGAGAGATATAAACAGTTGATGTTTCAGGCTGACACCCTTCATCAAAGCCAACATATTTTCTTACAATGAAAATCATGTTGGACCAATTTCTTGAAATTCTTTTAAGAAATAATATGAGCTGTAGATAAACTGGACAGACAGGTACACTATAATTAGACTTTCAAATAATATGGTGCAGGATCAAAGGTCATTGTGAAATGTACAAGCTCATGGTGAATGTGTTAGTATATTCACATGGTTTTGAAGTTTGGCAGGCTAACAAGAAAATGATACTAGGAAGAGATAGGTCTTGTTCAAGATGGCAGGATGGTACATTGTTTCTTTTCTTATTATCATGTGATCTGATATATAACAAAAAATACCATTTTGCATTCCATCCATACAGATCATTTCATTACAATAATGCATTGAGGTAGTACAAGGCAAAACAATAGCAGAAGCAGAATTAAGTGTTCAAGCTACAGAGAAGGAGGACAATAAAGTGGAAGGCAGTGATGAGGTAGATTGTGAGGTCAAGAGTCCTTCATTTTGGGCCAAGGGATAATTTGATGGTCTTATATCAGTGGGATAGAAGCTCTTCTTGAGCCTACTGGAACGTAGTTTCAGGTTTTTGTATCTTCTGCCTGATGGGAAAGTAGCAAAGAGAAAATGTCCAAGGTGGGGTCTTTGTTTATGTTGGTTGTTTACCAGGGCAGCAAGAAGTGTAGACAGAGACTTTTGAAGGGGAGACTGCGTTCCATCATGTGCTGAGGAATGTCCACAGCTGTCTGCAGTTTCTTGTAGTCTTCAACAGAACAGTTGTCATACCAAGCCACGATGCTTTTGAAAAACGCTTTCTATTGTGCGTCTGTAAAATTTGCTGATGTGGTGATCTGTCAGGATCAGAGCTGGAGCTTCAGCTTTGCAACTTATGTTCATGGCATAAATGAAAACTTTGATGGCCAGGGTACTAAATTTGTTTTTGACATATAGCCAAGTGGGAAGTTAAATTGTGTGCATACAAATCATAACAAGAATAGGTTACTCAGTCCCTCAAGCTTGCTTTGCCATTTTGTATAATCACTGCTGATCTGACTAAAATATTAACTTTGTATTCCTGTTTACCTGTGGTAACCTTTCATCCCCATTGCTCATGAAGTATCTATCTGCTCCTGGCTTATAAATATTCAAAGACTCCACATCCCTTTGAAGTAAAGAGACCCAAGACTCATAATCTCAAAAATCCATAAAAGAAAATAATGCCTTTTTGATAACCTCTACGTATTAAACGGGTCAGGGGATGTAAGGAAACTATAAGTTCAAATAGAATAAAAACAATACAAAAATGGAAACACTCTGCAGGTCAGGCAGCATCTGTGGAAAGAGAAATCCAGTTAACATTTGAGATCAACCACCCTTCTTCGTCAAGACTGGGGAAGAAAGAAAACAAGTTGGTTCTATGGTACAAGACACGTTTCTCTGGCTGCTGATCCTCCAGATCACTTCCAAATTACCTGCTTTTACAGTAGCAGTAAGGTTCTACCTTCAGCTTCTGCCCATTCCTCACAGACCTCTGAGTCCACCTTCTTCCATAATTGTCATATGCCAGCCCATCTTCCCAAATCCTCAATATTCCATCTTTGGACTGGCTTGGGAACGGCCATTACGCTGGGCAAGTTTGAATTCAACACTCAGTATAAAAGAGAATTGATTTTTCTTGCACCTGAGAAGGACAGGGCAATAAATCTTCCAAGTTTTCCACTCAATATCGGACTCTCCCCTCCCATCCCACCTATACATCAGTTTCTAATGTGTCTTAAATGGGAAAATACAGGACATTACTTATGTGCATCAGAGGAAAACATTGGGTTAACTATCTTGATTAATGTCTGTCTGAAACAAAATCCAATCTATGAAACACACACTGAGACACAATTATTTAGGTGATAAGATGACAAAATAGTTGATTAGGGGATTAAAAGGAAAGCCTGAGTGCATATAAACTTTCTTGAAAACGGCAGGGTCCATGATGATGATGCAGAGATCATTGGTTTTCCTTCATTGATACTGTGAGCAATAGATTAACTTCAGTAACAGCAATGCAACATAAATCAGGTGTCGGTTCTGCCCCAGGAGATTTGGAGAGGGTTTCATATCCTGTTGTCTAATAGAATTGGGGCGGCAATAAAAACAGCAATTCCAGGGATGACACTGAGCAGTTCAAGCAACAGTAGAATGAGAAATTGAACAAATGACCTTAATCTTAGCCTATCCCCTGTCAACAGGAGAAGTTTGGAATGGGTTAAACTATAAGGTTCATGTCATTTGACCCTAACCTTTACTGCATTGCTTCCTTGTTTAGTTTTAAAATATTATATTTAATTCAAATGAGGACTCATGTTCAGCAAAAGGCAGGTGTAACCCATGACTTAGACTGATGACTCTTCAAACCCATGGCTTCTCAGAAGTGAGAGGTAAGTTCAGGCAAAGAATTAAGGAAGGAGATGCCGATTACCTGTACATTATTGGTACTTTAGTTGCTCCCAGCCGACTCTGTAGATTGAGGTCTCACTCACAAACCCTACCCCAACTTAGGCATTCCGATTGGGCTTCTCTCCACCACATTGTGCTTCCCTTGCACTATATAAGAATGACCAAGTGATTAAAATAACTGAGCTGCTCTTTAGCCTCTCATTCAACCCGCCTCTCCCATGTCTGCCATGGTGCATATTTACACAATACCCATTTATCTATACTAGGCCCATAGCTCTCTGTGCCATCCCTATCCAAGCATTCATCATTTAAACATTTTTATTGTATCTGCCTGCTGCATCTCCTTTGGGATCCTGGCTGAGAAATAGAAAAATGCTGGAAAACAGGGCTAGTTTTTTAGGTCTATGAATTTATTTCAGAAGTGGGAAATGTTACAGAGGGAGCCAATATTAAGCAAGAATTAGTATGGAAGAGGGAAAAAGCAATCAAGTGACTATCTCTGAAGCAAGGGAAAATGGGAGTGATTTAATGATCAGCAGCACTGCTGCTGGAATATGCAAGCAGGCTACAGAGAGATAATACATGAAGTGGTCATACAATCTGCATTTGGGTTTAATTGGGATCCTTTGTTTAATAAGGATCTCTAAACTAGCAAAGGTTGGTGGAATTAAATTCAACATTAACTTCCCAGATGAAATTCACAAAGGATGTGAAAAGGACAACTTTAGTTTTCTTTTGAAAAGGAGCAGAGGAGTGTAACCATTAGTCTGGCTCTTGTGTATATTTGATGGACAGAAAGGTCATAAGAAAAATCATAAGATGAGTTGCTTCTCGTCATTTCTTTTTGATTGCTCAGAAGGTTCATTTCATGTTTGTGGCACATTATATCATTCTTTCAAGAAGAAGAACTGGACTAACTTTCAAATTCAGGTATTGTGATCTTGCACGGCAAAAACCAAAGCAGTTTAAAAACAACTTTAAACAGACTGTTGGAAAATTATTAATGATTACAAACACAGACAATTTGTTTTCATCACTACAAAGAGCTCCTTCTGAGCAGTTAACAAAAAAATGAATTGACTGAAGCAGTATACATATTTCTCAATTTGTATCATGAACTGCACACTGTCAATCATTTGGTTTTATGTTTTTGATCTCCTTCCTAGACAGCTGCTCAGCACTGAAGATGATTTGCTTCCACTGTATTTGGGAGGATCTTTGGGATGTCATTCCCTGGTGTCCAGTGCAGTCCCAGATGCTTCATCTTCATTTTGAATAGTCACAGGCCAGGGATAACCAATAATTGACGAAGATGTCATCTGTTACAAAAGTGACATTGGGCATTTGCTGAGTGTGGTTTTCCCTGATAGGCTTTATAGCCTGAGTTTCATTTCAGCAGCCTGCTCTCAGGTTTTTGGAAAATGTGGTCAACAAGCGTGACGTGACAATAGGATTTATTGGCCTTGGACAGGATACTGACAATAATTCATCCATCCTACCTGTAGATTTGGAGCACTGTAAGGAGATAGTCTTGTTGAAACCTCTCCTATGTAATGGGTAGTCCATATCCATGAAGTACACAGGAGCATAGGAATCACTGCTACTTGGCCAACCACAAGCTTGGAAACAGGCTTAAGGTAGTGGTCTTCAAACAGTGCTTTTCTGTGGTGCATTAAAGATGTAGTGAGTTTTGTATTCTTCACTGAGATGTCCCTCCAGGGCCGTGGAGAGTGATCCATATTCTCCTTGGACAGATGATGACCATGCAAAGTGACAGTACTCATTGTATAATCTGAAAATTTTAAAAAATGCTGCTTAATTTTGATTCATCGAGAATAGGTTGGCAGCACTAGCACTAACCAGGCTGCCAGACAGCCTTATTTATCCTCATGGTCTTTCTTTTCCTCAATACTCTCTGAGTTCCTCCCATTCATGGTGTATGTCCTACCTTTATCAGTCCTCCTCAAGGGCATCTTCATTCACTTATCAGGGTTAATTCTAAGTGGTATTGCTCTGCCTAAACTACCAACTGGTCAATAGCATCCTGTGGCCCATAACTATCTTTCTCCGTATCAACTGCACCACCAATTTTCAGGTCAGCTGCAAATTTATTAATCATGCCTACTCTCCTCATATTAAAATTACTGATGTTTATAACAGCAGGGGTCCCAGCACTGATCATTGTGGTATACCACTTGTCACAGGCTTCCAGTCATGAAAAAGCCCTCTGCTCCTAGTAGCAAATTAATTTTGGATCTAGAATGTCAACTTGCCATGAAACCCATGGCCTTTAATCCTTGCTTTCAGCCTTTACATGGAACTTGGTCAAAAGCCTTACTGAAATCCATGAAGACTACTATCAAATGACAACAAGTTCTCCACTGAAGTTCGTTCTGAATTCTGACAGGACATTTTTCAGTCCAAAGAGTTACCATAACTCTATCTAGAATATATGAAAGACATCAGTTCAGAGTGTCTTGGCAGTAAAGCAGAACTTAGTTGAGTGTAGCATTAAGAAGCCTTTGTAAAATTGAAGTCAGAAGGATAATTCTCTTTTTGCATGTTTAGAGTAAAGGAATAAAGTCACGTTCAGAATTCATGAAAAATAAAAATAAAGAATGAAGAATACTGTAGCCTTTGAAGACAAATCTGCAGAGACTCAAGATAGCATAGCTGTAATTCCATAATGCACAGTACTAGAATCAACCATGTTCAGCTGTTTCATCAGTGATGATCCTTCTACCACAAGATTGGAAATGGGAAATGGTCACTGATAAGTACTGATTTTGGAGATATTGCAATTAATTGCATTATTTGTACTGGAGAACCAGGTTATGACCAGCTCCAGTGGAAGAGCTTTGAAACTCTTCCTCGTGACATTCAATAGCATTACTCTCAAGAATCACCAATGCTGGAAACAATGTTAACTCCAGGACTAGGAATAATAAAACAGTTGACTATTTCGTGACTCCTCAGGCTTTCTACCATTCACAAAGTATAACAGTCATGTGATGGAAAATACACTATTATATCAAACCAGTCTGCTTTATCATCCTCTAATTCACCATAAGATGCTGCAGCAATTGGTGGATTTGCCCAGTACATCATGACACATTCCACTCCACCATTGGTAGAGTCTACACAAGGCACTGGCTCAAAAACACAACATTCATCATCAAAGATGCCCACCATCTGGGCCATGCATCCTCTTACAGCTACCATTGGGAAAGAGTTACAGAAGCTGGAAGTCCCACCACCACCATGTTCAAGAGCAACTACTTCACTTTGACCTTTTGGTTCTTCAAACAACCAGCAAAACCCTCTGACCACTTTAGCCACTTTGTACTAAAATAGACATTGTTTTTGTTCTAATTCTGTTTTTCCTTGCAATAAATGTGTATCATTTATACAGTATTCCATTTACGCTTTTGTTGTGAATGCTGCTTATATGATGCTATGTGCCTGTGATGCTGCTGAGAGTCTTTCATTGCACCTGTAAAGACATGTATTTGTGCACATGACGATGAACACGACTTTGATTTCGACCATTTTAAACAGTCAGTCCCTTTATCTCAGCAAGGCTACAGCTGCTGCAATTTGCCAAGATTTCACAGCACTCCCAAAACCTTCAATATTTACCACTGAGAAGAATAAGGCGTGCATCACTGAGACATAGGTTTACGGTGAGGGGAAAGAGTTTTAAAGGGAACCCTAGAAATAAGACACATGTCATGATGAAGGGTCTTGACCCGAAACATTGACTGTTTATTCTTTTCCATAGATGCTGCCTGGCCTGCTGAGTTCCTCCAGCATTTTCTGTGTGTTACTTTGGTTTCCAGCATCTGCAGATTTTCTCTTGTATAGGAGTAAGATTTTTTTTTTTGCCTGGAGAGTGTCTGATAGCTGGGTCTGAGGAGGTGGTTTAATCAGAAACAACTATCAGGCTGAAGAGGTATTTGGACAGGCATTTAAATAGGCAAGGCATTGAAGAATGTTGCCCCACTGTGGGGGCATTTATGTGGTGGACTGAAGGGCTCATTTCTGTGCGGTTTGAATTCCTGACTCTGTGATGCTAAAGCACCTCGTCACCGCTTCCAAATGAATGAAAATCAATTTATCCGAACTAGAAATACAGCACTATCTCCCATTTTAGTCTTGTTTACATACCCAAACTGCATAGTGCCATAGTGCTTTGTATTTGTCCATTTGCCTTTACAAATGACAACCAGTCACTGCATTATTTGGAGGTGTGTCAGACCTTCTAACCTCAGAGGACAACATGCTCAGTGACTGCATTAAGAGCAAAAAGCAACACATGGCTTGTAAAATGCTAATCAGCTGAAATGAGGAGTGATAATACTTAACAATGGATTGTAATTATGTGTGTTAGAATACTAAAAGCCCATTCTTTTCAAATGTGTGGCATCATAATGAGACACATTTATAAAAATATTTTTACTTTAATTGCCCACATTTGAAAAGAAACAGGATGTACTCCAATTTTTCTCCCTCCAAAACGGATAGGAAAATGAAGCAGCATATAAAACCGCTGTGCTCATTCCATCTCCATTTATTTTCACATGATTTTCCTATCCCAACTATATCTGCTTCATCCTTCCAGAAGGCATTGCATCTCCACGCCCATCTTGACTGACTTGCTCTCCTATTAATAGAAGATTGTTATGTAACTTGTTTCTGAGGAGTAGACAGATAACAATCGCTATACAACCAGCAGGAGTCAGCCTTCAGTCTGCTCCCATTGAATATCTATGTTGGCCATAGGAGCACATCCTTTTATCGTAACAAGAACTGATCCCTTTTTAAATGACTAGGTGCAACTATGTAAAAAGAAACAACTCTCTTTTAGCACAGCAGATAATGTTACGATGCTGGCAGCAACTTGACTCAAGTGATCCAAGAAAGTAACCATGGTATTGATACAGCCAGTAATCGGCTACATAGTAGAGCTAATAGGACTTGATGTTTCAATCCCTATGGTAAGTATAGATATATTTGTTCCATATTGGGATAAATCTGGCATAACTAAGAGGCTTTCTGGAATGGTTGGCCAAACATAGAGGGGATATAATATACCATGACCAATCTTGTCTTTCATGTCCCCTTCCTAGTGGTGTTACCATGTTTTACACAAAATAATCTGCAGATGCTGGGATCAAAGCAACACTCACAACATGCTGGAGGAATTCAGCAGAACACTCACAACACGCTGGTGAGTTCCTCCAGTGTATTGTGAGTGTTGCTACCATGTTTTGATACCTTAATTCTACCTCTTCTGTTATTAATACTTTAGCATTTCCTTTTGTGTCCCTTCAGTTTACACGACTATATTATACATAAGTCCATTGCTTTTGCGCTTGTCACTGTACTTAGAATATAGAACATTACAGCACAGGGCAAGCTCTTCAGCCTATGATAATGTTCTAACCATTTAACCTACTCTAAGATCAATCTAACCCTTCCCTCCTACATAAGCCTTTCATTTTTCTATCATCTTAAATTCTTCTAATGTATCTGCTTCTACCGCCACCCCTGGCAGGGTGTTCCACACATCACTCATCTCTGACATTCCTTCTCTAATTTCCATCAATCACCTTAAAATTATGCATCCTTGAATTACCCATTTCCACTCTGGAAAAAGTCTCTGGCTATCCACTTGATCTATGCCTCTTATCATCTTTTGCACCTCTATTAAGTTACCCCTCCTTCTCCTTCACTGTAAAGAGGAAAGCCCGAGCTCTGTCAACCTATCTTCATAACACTGCCGAAGAACCTGCCATTAACCCTCTTCCCCACCCCCCGCCGATTCCAGCTCTCATCCATGCCGGGTCTTCACAATTCCCTCTGACCTTTGCCTCTCTGAGGTGAACATTTTGTCCTCAATAAGGACCTCACCTTTGTCCCCCTGTGCCCACACTTCAGTGAGTTCCGTACCCACCATGACGCTGAGCTCTTCGTCTGCCGTGTATGTGTCCATGCCTACTTCCTTGGCAAGGACACTCCAGCCCACACCAATGACGCCTTCTCCCATCTCCAAACCTCTGCCTCTTCCTGAACACCCTGCTCTGGATCTTTTCATTGCTAACTGCCAATGATTCATCACCTGTCTTGATTTACTACTCCTCTCTCCAACTCTAGATAGATAGATAGATACTTTATTGATCCCAAAGGAAATTACAAGTGCATAGATATAAATATTAGAAGCAGAAAGAATATAAGGTAAGTTACCACAAGCAATCTAACAAGAGGGGTCATCACTTCCCTGGCTATAGGTTGACTCATTATATAGTCTAATGGCTGAGGGTAAGAATTACCTCATACAAAAGTGCTCCTCCGGTCAGCCAAGGTGGCACGCAGAGAGTGAGAGACATTGTCCGGATTTTCCGTAGGGTCCTTTGTTCTACCACAGCCTCCAGTGTGTCCAGTTTGACTCCTATTACAGAACCAGCATTTCTAATCAGTTTACTGAACCTGTTGGCATCACCTGTGTTGATGCCATTGCATAGAAGATTGTACTGGTGACACAGGCTAGTAGAACATGTGAAGGAGAGGCCTCGGGAAGTAGAGGTGACTCTGGCCCTTCTTGTACACAGGGCATGTGGGTTTTCCACTCAAGTCAGTCATCCAGGTGCACCCCAGGTACTTGCCGGACCTCACCACATTCACATCAAATCAAAAAACATGCCCTTCACAGTTCTGCCCCGCTTATCCAAATGGGAGTCCGCTCTGTTCAGCAGGTAGATGACAGCATCGTCGACTCCAATGTGCTCCTGGTAGGCAAACTGCAGGGGATCGAGGGCTGATCTGACCAGGGGTCAGAGGTGAGGCAGGACCAGCCTCTCTAGCCTCACTCCTTCTGAACCTCTCAAACAGAACCACACTATGGAACACCAGTTCATTGTCATCCGCACCATCACTGTCCTTATTAACTCTGGGGATTTCCCATCTACTGCCACCAATCTCATAGTTTCCACACCCTGCACCTCCCATTTCTACCTCCAAGATCCATAAACCTGCCTAACTAGGTAGACCCATTGTTTCTTCTTGTTCCTGCCTCCACTGGCTCTGCTTTATCCCCCTGGTTTAGTCCCTTCCTACCTACATCCATGACACATCACATACTCGTGATCTTGTCAATGACTTCAAGTTCTTTGGCCTTGGTTGTCTCATTTTCACAATGGATGCCCAGCCCCTATACACCTCCATCCCCCACCAGGAAGGCCTCAAAGTCCTCCACTTCTTTCTGGACACCCTACCCAACCAGCTCTGCTCCATCACCACTCTCCCCCCCTCTGGCAGAACTGGTCCTCACTCTCAATAATCTCTCCTTTGGCTCCTCCCACTTCCTTGAAACAATGGGCATGGGCACTCTAATGGGTCCCAGCTATGCCTGCCTTTTTGTTGGCTATGTGGAACAGTCTATGTTCCAAGCCTACACTGGTATCACTCAACATTTTCTACACAGCACTGATGACTGCATTGGTGCTGCTTCCTGCACCCATGCTAAGCTCATCGACTTCATCAACTTTGCCTCCAACTTCCACCCTGTCCTCAAATTTACCCGGTCCATTTCCAACGCCCCTCTACCGATTCTCACAGCTATTTGGATTGTACCTTTTCCCACCCTGTCACTTGCAAAAATCTCTTTCCCTCAATTCCTCCATCTCCACTGCATCTCAACATGAAGCTTTTCATTCCAAAACTAATGAGATGTCCTCCTTCTTCAAAGAAAGGGGTTTTCCTTCCTCCACCCACATCTCTTCCATTTCACGCACGTCTGACCTCACCCCATCCACTCGCTACCCCACCAGGGATAGGGTTCCTCTTGTCCTCCCCTACCACCCCACCAACCTCCACATCCAGCATCTACCTGTAATTCCCTGTAATTTCTGCCATCTCCAGCAGATCCCACCACCAAGCACATCTTTCCCGCTCCCCTACCCCCCATTTCCCACTTTCAGCAGGGATTTCTCCTTACATGACTCCCTTGAACATTCTTTGCTGCGGTACTCATCTTTGCAAATGGAACCAGTGCCACATCTGCCCCTAAATCTCCTCCTTCACTACCATTCAGGGCCCCAAGCAGTCCTTCCAGGTGAGACAACATTTCACCTGAAAGCCTTTGTGCTCACAGTGTGGCCTCCTGTACATTGGTGATACCCGATGTAGAGTGGTTGACAATTGCACCGAGCACCTACCAGAAAAAGAGGGTTCTCCCGGTGGCCACCCATTTTAAATGTATTTCCCATTCCCATTGCAACATCTCAGCCCACGGCCTCCTCTACTGCCGCAATGAGGCCACACTCAGGTTGGAGGAGCAACACCTTATATTCTGTCTGAGTAGCCTCCAACTTGTTGGCATGAACATCGCTTTCTCAAACTTCCTGTAATTGTTCCACAAGCCCTCTCCTTCACCATTCCCCGTTCCCATTTCTCTCTCTCATCCTATCTGCTTCCAGCCCATCACCTCCCTCTGGTGCTCCTCCCCCTTCTTTTTCTTCCATGGCCTTTTGTCCTCTCCGATCAGGTTCACCCTTCTCCAGCCCTGTATCTCTTTCGCCAATCAACTTCCCAGCTCTTTACTTCACCCCTCCCTCCCCTCCAGGTTCACCTATCACCGACTACTTTGTACTTCTTCCTCTCCACCCCCACCCCCATCTTCTTACTCTGGCTTCTCATCTCCTTCTGGCCTGCTGAGTTCCTCCAGCATTTTGTGTGTGTTACTTTGATTTCCAGCATCTGTAGATTCTCTCTTGTTTGTGATTGACTCTGTATTATGTATTTGTTGTTTTCTTTATTATTACTTTGTGTACTGTTTCTCTGTGAGCTTCAAACAAGCACAGAATTTCATTGCATCCTGGTGTAAGTGACAATGAACTCATCTGAGGCTGAATCTCAGACGGATGAGATCAAGGTCCCTTGAGACACCCATCAAAACTCTGATCTGATTTTGAGAAAAGATGGGGTTCATTTGCTCGTTATTATCAATTGAGTTAATTGATAGATTTCTTCCACAATCTAATTGTAAATTTTTGGTATATTTTCTTTTCTTGCTGGCGGTTTGATGTTTATCTTTAGAAGCTTTTTGTATGACGCATGGCTCCGGGTTGTACACCTAATGGGGTTTTTTCCCCCACTTTTTCTGCTTAGTAGGATTTTTTCCATTATCACCAAAATTTTTCAATCCTTAAAATAATGTTTTTTTTCCCTTGAGACATTGTAAGTGTTGCTTACTTTGATGTACTTGTGCTATTTTTGAATATAATAATAATAATAATAATAATAAAAAGATTTGAAAGACATCATAACTCTGAGCCATAACATACTTCTGGCATCTGGGTGAGAAAACAATAGAACAACGAACTGATGACAAAGGAGACAGAACATGCTGCTGTCCAGATTAAAAAAAAAACAGAATGCGGAAGAACTCAAGTAGCATCTGTGGAGGCAAAAGATGCATGTCAGCATTTAAGGTCACAACCCTACATCAGGACTGAGAGGAAAGAGGAAATATTGCTGCTATATAGCATCACAGGGGGTGGATTAGTGGGACAGAAGCTCTTAGGTCAAAGGTGGAGCCTGACTAATTGTGGTGTTTGGTGAAGGGGGAGGAATGGTGGATAGATGGAACCAGGTAAGGAAGCAGATGAGAAAAAAGAGAAGAAACCCAGGTGGACAGGGATGGGAAATAAACAACGGAGATATGGCTTACCTGAAATTGGAAAATCCTATTATTCATACCGTTGGTCTGTAAGAATGGATGGTAACCATGGACTATATACTGGTACAGTGGACTAAGCATGCATCTTTGAGCTGCGCCAGTGTTGATTGTCAGCGAGGAGATGCTATTTCCAACCCACGCTGACTGTAGTCTCCTGGTGAGGAAGTCCAAGATCGAGATGCAGAAAGAGGTACAGAGGACCAGGTTTTGGAGCTTGTCGATTAGAACTGAGGGTATGATTGTGTTGAATGCTAAGTTGAAGTTAATAAACTGGAGAATCACAAGCTGTTGAGGACTAGATCTGCAGCATTCAAGACCAGTGATCCAGAACTATACAAAATGACTAGGTATAACCTAAGGAAGGCTATTTTAAGAGCAAAAAAAACAGTTACGATTGAAGTTGGAGATGGAATCAGATGCACCACAGTTCTGGAAGTATTTGCAGGCCATTACTTCCTGCAAGATGAAATCTAATATCATGAATGACCATGATGCTTCACTCCCAGATGAGCTCAATCCCTTTTATGCCCGCTTTGAAAGGGAGAATAAAACTATACCTGTGTGAATCCCTGCTGCATCTGATCTCTGTCTCAGAGGCCAACATCAGAATATCTTTCAAGGGGGTGAACCCTTGCAAGGCGCCAGGCCCCAGTGGTGTGCCTGGTAGGGTGCTGAAAACCTCTGCCAACCAGCTGTTGGGAGTGTTCAACAACATCTTCAATCTCTCACTGCTGCAGTTGGAGGTTCCCACCTGCTTCAAAAGGATGGCAATCATACCAGTGCCCAAGAAGAGCAGGTGAGCTGCCTCAATGACTATCGCCTAGTTGTATTTATACCTACTGTAATGGAGTGCTTTGAGAGGCTGGTCATGGACAGAATCAGCTCCTGCCCCAAGTAAGGATCTGGATCCACTGCAATTTCCCTATCACCACAATAGGTCTACAGTGGATGCAATCTCACTGGCTCTCCATTGGGCCTTAGATCTATAACATTTTTCATATGGAAATTTGTGGTGAACGGTCACCGCAAACAATGAAGAGGTGAGCGAAGGCAAGGCTGATCCAAGGGTTGAGGCGTGCGGGTGTGAGACAGAGCCAGAGTGAGGTCAGGGTGTGTTCTTGGAGAAGATGGAGTCGGAGGCATAGTTGGAGTGAAAGGAGTGGAGAAAAGCTGAAGCGGATCTGGGATGAGTCATGCTGACTTGTTGGGCTGAATGGCCTGTTTCTGCTCTTATGTCTTATGGTCTTCTGGCCTCATAGCCACCATGAGAAAATGGAGCCTGGGGCTTTCTGATGAAGCTGCATCAGGGAAGTCAGTTAGCGGCCAGCTGCGATATCAAGTTCCAAGCTTTGGCACAACAGAGTGGTTGGATTGGGGAAGCCTTGGTCACTCTGTACCACCACAGACTCTGGGATGAACTAAAGGATGCCCTTGCCTAGGGAAAGCCAGCAGGAGTCTTAGAAGTCCTCATCAACCAGTCCATCCGCCTTGATTATCGTCTGGTAAGAGGGACTACATTATGAGGTCAAGGAGGGCTAGCCTGAGTCTTGCCTCAATCCATTGAGGTTCACCCCCGATCTCAGACCATGACCAGCTCATCCCTGCTCGGAGCTCTGTCGAGCCCATGCACATCTGTTACATGAAGCTCGCTGCTGATGAGAGGTCCCTGCATCAGAATCAAATATGCTGCTATTATGTGGGAAAGCAGGCCACATTAAACAGAATATCCGAGGCTGCAGCCACCTGGGGAAATGCTAAATCTGAGGAGTGTTGAGAGGACTGTGGACGGCCAATCGTCCTAATCCCATGGACTCTGGTTTTGTGGTGAAGGTGGAATTCACCTGTGGTAAGAAGTGGAGGCAGGTGAAGGCTTTTGTGGACTCTGGGGCAGTGGGTAATTTTCTGGACTTCGGAATCGCCCATCAGCTCGACATACCACTGAGAGTTGTGCCAGTCCATGCCCACAACTGTCTTGGATGACGATCTGCTCAGTTCTGGTCAGATCGAGCAACAGAAGAGGTTAGGGGATCATGTGGAAGGCATTAGTTTCTACATCACTGACTCAGCACTCATAGCTGTGATCCTCGAGTACCCTTGGCTGTCCCAACATAATCCATCTGTGGACTGGAGGGAGGGGAGGATCATTGCTTGGATCAGTTGTTGTAGGGGGGTATGTTTGCAGTGTTGTATTCCAACCCCAGACTCTGCTGGGACCAATGACCAGCAAGGGGAAAGATTTCATTGCAAGATAACCCGAAACCTAGGTCTCAGTTAAAGGGAAGACTCAAAAACACAGACCCTTGGATCCTATTTCCAGGGCACAAGCACTATCTGTAACACCTCACTGCTGTTGCCTAAGGATATGACGGAGTTTAGTGAAGCTAAGGAGGAGACTCAGAGGTCAATCAAACCATCCCTGTCTTCTACGAAACCTCAAGAGTCGTCCTCGAAGGAGGGTTCAGAAGAACTTGCAACACTCAGACTGGTTATAATTCCTACCATATACAAGGACTTGCAAGAGGTCTTCAGCAAGGCAAAGGCCTTGACTCATCCACCACACCATCCCTACAACCGTGCTATAGATCTTCTGCCAGTACTTGTCCTCCACATGGTCATGTACATGTACTCTCGGGTCCAGAGAGAAGCAGAACAGAGGAGTATATAAAGGAAACTCTTGCTGTGGGATTCACTCAGCCCTCCACTTCACCAGCCGACATAGTCTTCTTCTTTGTACAAAAGAAAGACGGAAGCCTCTGCCTGTGTATGACTATAGAGAGTTAAACGGCATAACAGCCAAGAATTGTTACCCACTTCCACTCATGAATACTGCCTTTGAAATTCACCGAGAGTATTCACAAAGCAAGATCTGCAGAGTGATACAATCTGGTCCGTATAAAGGAAGGCGATAAGGGGAAGACTGCATTCAATACACCATTGGGGCTCTATGTTATACTTTTCAGCCTTGTGAATGCTCCTGCAGTTCTTCAGGCCTTTATAAATGACATGCTCCAGGATGTTCTCCATAAGTATGCCTTGGTCTACTTGGATGATATCCTAATCTTCTTGAAGTCCATGGAGGAGCACATCACGTATGTCAGGGACATTTTAGAGAGTCTCCTGGACAATGGACTTTATGTCAAGTTGGAGAAGTCTGAATTTCACATGATGACTGTTTCATTTTTGGGTTTCATCATCTCCAATTGCAATCTCAAGATGGACTCTATGAAGATCCAGGCAGTCAGGGATTGGCTAAAGCCAACCAGTGTCCAACAAGTCCAATGATTCCTGGAGCTTGCTAACTTTTCCCGGAGGTTCATCAGGAACTTCAGCTCAGTGGCTGCCCTGCTGATAGCTCTAACTAAGAAATCCATGGGCTGCTTTGTCTGGACTACTGAAGTGGAGGCTGCTTTTGCAGAGAATAAACAACGGTTCACATCAGCTCCCATCTAGATTTCAGACCTCCCCTTCATCATGGAGGTGGATGCCTCAGACATCAGAGTGGGTGCAATGTTGTCTCAACGGTCACCTTTAGACAGTAATGTGCAGACATGTGCATTCTTCTCCAGGCGGCTTTCCCCAGCAGACAGAAACTATGACATCGGGAATTGGGAGCTATTAGCAGTTAAATTGGCATTGGAAGAATGGCGACACTGGCTTGAGGGGGCCAAGAACCCTTTTATTGCCTGGACAGACCACAAGAACATGGTTTACATTCAGTATTCCAAGAGACTGAATTTCAGGCAGGCCAGGTAGTCTCTTTTCTTCAACCCTTTTAACCTTGTCCTGACCTATCAACCAGGAATCAAAAACCAGATGCCTTGTCTCATCAGTTCGATGACCCTGAAGGAGAGGAGCAACTTACCACCATTTTGCCCAAACTAAGGAGGTAGCGTCAATCTGTTGGGGATTCGATGAGCTTGTTTGCAAGGCCCAGGCATAAGGGGAGATTCCTAAGGATGGCCTTCACAGTCGACTGTTTGTTCCAAGCTCCATCAGGTCACAGATAGACCAGAGAGGACATTCATCGGAATGACCGTGCATCCAGGGATTGCCAAGACCCTTGAGTTCATCAAGAGAAGTTATTGGTGGCTTAGAATAGTGAAAGCGGTTCAACAATACGTACAGGTATGCGAGGTGTGTGCCCAAAACAAGGAGCCACATACTCCAATTTCAAGGGCTCCTCCATCATCTACTTGTTCCAGAAAGCCGATGGTCACACTCTGCATGGACTTTGTCATGGGTCTTCCACCATTCAGGAGAAGACCATCATCATGGTAATTGTTGATTGGTTTTCAAAAGCCTGAAAACTCATTTCCTTGGACGAGCTAGTATCTGCTGTGGAGACAGCTGAAATTGTCCTGGACCAGGTCTTCAGAATCCATAGTTTTCCAGTGGAATTTTGCAAGCAGAATGGCGCAACAGTGAGTCTTTCCTTGACATTTCACCTGCAGTCCAATGGTCAGATGGAGCATGTGAATCAATAATTGGAACGTAACCTAAGATGCCTAGACTCTGAAAGATCAGACGAGCAGAGCAACCATTTGACGATGGCAGAGGTCGCCCACAACACTTTACAGCATTCGGCACATGAGATATTCCCTTTGGAATGCCATTTTGAGTACTCTCTACCATTCTTCCCCGATCAGGAGGCCAAAGTTGGGTTTCCAGCAGCCGACGATCTTGTCTAGTGTTGCAAGGAGATATGTACTAGGGCAAGGGAGATTTTGTTAGCCTCTAACCGGAAGGCTGAAATAAAGACTAATCGCAAGAGAAGACAAAGTAAATCCTGTGATTTAGGCCTCACAGTTTTGCATCCTGGGTAATGGGTCTGGCTGTTGACTCTGCATTTGCCTCTCCGGGTGGAGTCTAGGAAACTGGCGCCAAGTTCACGGGACCCTTCAAGGATCTCAGGAAAGTAAATCCTGTGGCTTAGGCCTCGCAGGTCCCCAAGCTGTCAAGATCAATCCCACTCTCCACACTTCTGAATTAAAACCTGTGAACACCTGCCCTTTTGCCCCATCACCATCAGTTCTGCCATCACCCAATCCTGTGATGGGGAACAGGTCTCCACTGTGAGAAAAATTTTGGATTCACAAACTGTTTGGGGTGTTCAGCAGGTCCCCGTGGACTGGGAAGGATTTGGACCTGAGGAACAGTTCTGGGTTGCTGAAAGGGACATCCTAGATCTGACTCTCAACTATGACGACCATTATCACCTCTCTGACCAGGAGTCGACCATGGGGGGGCGGGGATGGGGTGTTCCTGTTACAACGCTCTCCCAACCACACCAGCTTCTGGCGTTCAGATACTCCAACTCTCCAGATTACAGGTTGGCGTGTACGGGTTCAGAACCGTCCTGTTAATTGCAATCACATTTTTGGTGCCAAGAACTGAATACTTAAAGAGCACCTGAATAGAACCATGATGCTCAATTGTAAGCCTAACTGTAGTAATCATTTAGCATTTTGTTTTTGCCCATTTCTCGTTCCAGCTGTGCACTGTGTCTCGATTCCAACCTCAGATACTCCAGCATTTGGGTCCAAACCATCCTCATTAAGGCCTCTCGTCATACTTTCAGGTTTCTTGTATTGTGGCTGCCAGTAAGCAGACAATTCTCAAGGTTGTATAGTTCATATGTACTTTGATAATAAAACGTACTTTGATCTTTGACTCCCCCCCCCCCGGACAATAGCAATACCTATGTCAGCCTTCTGTTTATTGATTGCAGCTCAGTGTTCAACACCATGCTACCCTCAGTCCTAATCAACAAGCTCCAGAACCTGGGCCTCTGTACCTTCCTCTGCAAATTGATTCTTGGCTCCCTCATCAGGAGCCACAGTCAGGGAGGATTGGAAATAATGTCTCCTCCTCATTAATAATCAACACTGGTGCACCTCAAGGATGCACGCTTAGCCCACTGCTCTACTCTCTCTATATCCATGACTATGTGGCCAGGCACAGCTCAAATGCCATCTAGAAAGTTGCTTATGACACACTATTTTTGGCAGACTATCAGATGGTGATGAGGAGGCGTACAGGATGAGATAGATGAGCTGGTTGAGTGGTTTCACAACAACCTTGCACTCAGTGTCAGTAAAACCAAGCAATTGATTGTGGACTTCAGAAAGGAGAAGTCGGGGAACACATACCAGTCCTCACTGAGGGATCAGTAGTGGAAGGGGCAAGCATTCTCAAGTTCCTGGTGTCAACATCTCTGAAGATCTATCCTGGGCCCAACACATTGATTCAATTACAAAGGAGGCACGATTGTGGGTATATCTCATGAGAAATTTGAGGAGAATTGGTATGTCACCAAATGATGATGATGATGACGTCGACTCAGGCCTGAGAAGGCAGCGTCAGGCATTTTCATGCCTTACAAGGCGCGGATCGGAAGGCTGTGTGGGGCGCCACTCCTTACACAGACATTTCACAGTATTTTTTTTCACTTTACGAGGTCGAGTTGCGAGCTCAACACTCAACCCGGCACGGATGGAAAGCGTACTCGGGAGCAGCCTGACTGGATTCAAACCCGGGAACATCCGTTCTGGAGTCTGGCGCTGATGTCACTGCACCACCAGCCGACCTAAGGTAGCTGCTGATGTCACCAAAGATACTCGCAAATTTCTACAGATGTACCATGGAGAGCATTCTAACTGGTTGCATCACTGACTGGTATGGAGGGGCCACTGCACAGGATTGGAAAAAGCTGCAGAAAGTTGCCAACTCCGCCATCTCCAACATGGGACCTCGCTTCTCCAGCATCAAGGACACCTTCAAAAGGCAATCCCTAAAATGCTAAAACTGCTCATCCCTTCCCCTAACAACATGATGAAAGCCAAAGCATTCCCTGCAAATGTGTACAGTACATTAGGTGTCACATTGGAACTACATCAGTATCAAAACAACTAATGCTGTGGAGCCAAACTGCAAACAGAATCTAGTGGAGAGAATAATCACCCGGTTGCTGTCTGACTTGCTCAATACTTCACATTCCTACAGCAAATAAACAGACTCCTTGGCCCAAGTACTCCTTGTTGAACAATACTCCCATCTAAGCTAACACTTGTCCATGCTTGGCCCACATCCCTATAATCCATTCCTATCTATGTACCTGTCTCTTAAAAATGCCTTTAAATGTTGTGAATGTATCTGCCTCAAACACTTGCTCTGGCAGCTCATTCCATATCAGACCACACTCTGGGTGAAACTGTTACCCTTCAAGGTCCTATTAAATCTAGTTCCTCTTACCTTAAGCTTAAACCCTCTAGTTTTTGATTTCCCAACCCTGGGAAAATGACTGTACCCATTCACCTTATCTATGTCCTTCATGATTTCAATTCACCCTTCATTCTCCAGTGTTCCAATGAATAAAATCCTAGTTTATTCAACCTCAGGCTTCAACTCAGGCCTTCGAGTCCTGACAACATTTCTGCTATTTCCTTTTCTCAGTTTGTTAATTTCTTCCCAGGATGAGGCCTTACTTTCCAGGAATGTCCTCCTTCCTCAGAGAATGGCATTTCCCTTCCTCCGCCATTGATGTTAACCTCACCCACATATTCTCCATTTCCCAGACATCAGTGTTCACCCCATTTTCCCACCGCCTTAAGAGTGATAGAGTTCCTCTTCTCCTCACCTACTACTCCATGAGTTTTCACATCCAACACATCATTCTCCACAACATTCGCCATCTTTAACAGGATCCTGTCACCAAAAGCACATCTCAACCTCCTCTCCATTGTCCATTTTCACAGAGATTGCTCCCCCTCTGTGATTCCCTTGTCCATTTGTCCCTCCCCGTTAATCTCCCACCTGGCACGTATCCCTGCAAGTGAGGTAACAGCTCACCTGTAAAGCTGTTGTGGTCATCTACAGTATCCGGCGTCCCCGATATGGCCTTCTCTACAATGGTGAGTCTTGGCATGCATTTGGGGATCGCTTTGTCGAGCACCTATGCTCTATCTGCAAAAAGTGAAATTTTCCCGGAGACCAACCATTTTAATTTCTATCTTCATTCCCATTCTGACATGTTGGTCCATGGCCTCCTCTTCTGTCATGATGAGGACACTGTCAGGGTGAAGAAACAAACACCTCATATTCTGCCTAGTTAGCCTCCGACCTGACGGCACGAACACTGATTTCTCCTTCTGTTAGTTTTTGTTTCTGCCTTCTATTCCCCATTGTGTCCTTTTACCTTATTCCTCTCCTGCCTATCATCTGCTCCCGGTGCCCCTCCTTCTTCCCTTTCTCCCATGGTCCACTCCCCACTCCTACCAGATTCCTTCTTCTTTAGTCCTTTGCCTTTGTTTTTACCTAGCCTCTCCCAGCTTCTTACTCCATTCCCCCTCCCCCACCCACCTGGCTTCACTATCACCTTCCCCTCCCCCCCACCTGAAGAAGGGTCTCGGTTCAAAACGTCCACTGTTTACCTTTTCCATAGATGCTGCCTGACCTGCTCTATCATGAATTCCTCCTGCATTATGTGTGTGTTGCTTTGGATTTCCAGCACCTTCAGATTTTCTCCTGTTTGGAGTTCCTACTTATATTTTCTTAGGTTCTGTGTTGCAACTGTACTTCAGACATCTTAAAAGTGCTGTGGGAACAGAAATATTGACTGCTTGTACTTCAGTTTACTCTCCTAAGTGAAAGGGTAATCCAAATTCTCGGACACTGAGTGCAAAAATTTTAATCAAGCAAACATTTAATGCAATAACATTTTAACATTCTTTAGTGGATTTTATAGTTGCAGCTCAAATATCAAAACAAAAATCAAACCGCAACTCTGTGCCAGAACCAGATGCAAAGTAACTACTTCCTTTAAGAGAAAGCAGATTTGACAAGTTCCTATAAAAGTGCCAAAGTCCTATAAATGAACTTTAATCCCCCTCATAAATAACATGATGAACAAATGTACAAAGTCATTCAGCTGTGTTAAAGCACAGAGTGCCAAATATTCCAAAAAAATGTTTCCCCAGTTTGGCCAGTATTGAAACCCTTAATGAGAAAAAGAAGCCGCAAATTATGCAGCACTTGGCTAATGTTATTTAGATATCAGGATAAAGACTTTGGCTCCATTTTGCCAGCTGGATTGCAACAAAATCGCAGTCCATCAAACTTTCCACAAAACCATCCTTAATCTTTATAGAAATTTGACGAAATAGCTGGTTGTGTATCAAATATACTTGCAGAAGAGCTTTGCTGAGATTTCTGGATGTTATTTTAATGTCCTAGGTGTAAATAGGTAGTGTCATGGATGGGAAAGTGAGTGGAAGAGATTAAAGGGAAAATTAGTTGAAGATGCGATTTCTCTGTGGGCTGCATAGACTCAATGAGTCCAATTGCCTTCTTCAATATCATAAGAAAATATGAAATATGGAAGCTATATGCTTGATTTTATTAATTGTTCAGCTCTTTTGAACTTAGAAATTCCTGAATGAGTTCATCAAGAAATTTAAAATGAGTGAAGGGTTGATAGGAGAGAAGTTTTCTTCTGCTAGGAAATTTGGAAATAAGGAAAATAACCTTATAATTACCTTGTAATAACCATTTAATAAGTTATTTAAGCATGAAATCTGGAAATACAGTTTTGATAAAGGAAATCTGAAGTTCACTTTCCCAAGTGTTCGGCGCTATGGTAACGTAGTTAATGTGACGCTATTAACACTCAGGGCATTGGAGTTCGGAGCTCAATCCCGACGTTCTCTGTAAGGAATTCGTACGTCCTCCCCTTGGAATGCACATGTTTCACCTGGGTGTTCCGGTTTCCTCCCACAGTCCAAAAACATACAGGTTAGTTGGTTAGCTGGTCGTTGTAATTTGTCCTGTTATTAGGCTAGGGTTAAATTGGGAGTTGCCTGGGCATTGTGATACAAAGGGCTAGAGGTCTTGTTCTGCGCAATTCCTCTAAATAAATAAATAAAAGCTAAGGGCCCATATTTGATTCAGATCAATAATACTTCTTTGATGTTTTCAAATGACAGGGGAAGAAATGGAATTAAAATATAGATCAGCTGTTGTCTAATCAAATGTTGAGCATATTTTGTAAGTGGCAGTCTTAATCTTGTTCTTATAAACCTATTAGTTAAATTTCAGTGAAATTGACAGGGTGACAGAGAGGATTATTAGAGATGCATCATTAGATCACATTGAAAAATAATGCAGGCTATTAGGGAATCTCAACTGGGCTTCTCAAAAAGGAAATCTGCGTTATTCACTTCACCAAATATTTTATGGATGTTTTAGTATTAGTGAGTGTTTGAAACCTGACTGATACTGCATTGTTGAAGCTCTCAAAAGCCTTTGTTTTGCCTTAAGGATGATTTATACTTGTGCGTACCAGCTTACACCGTAGCCTACGCAAGTGGGCTATGCCATTGTGAGTATTTATACTTGCGCATTGGTGTGTCTGCGTCGCTCTGCAATTCACTGCCAAAACGCTAGTTGGTGGTGGGGTTTCTATGCCACTGTGTTGAGTTTCTGCATATTGAAACTTAACACAAAGAAATTCAAACTTCAAACAATGGCGACTGAAACTGAAGGAGGGTGAATTTTCTGTGCTTGTCTGGCCACTGAGAGACCTGGAGGAGGAAATGCATTTCAAATATTTTTGGATGTCAACAGGTGGATTTGACGATTTGGTTCCTCGTCTCCAACCATTTATTTCGCATCAGTGTATGCACAGTATACTCAGAGACTGGCAATCACCATTCGAGTTTTAGCTTCAGGTGGAAGTCAACAGGCTGTAGCAGATAGCTACAAACTGGCGTCAAGCACAGGGTCCTCCATAATTTCGGAGGTCTGTAAATCTTTATGGAAAGCATTGCAGCCAGAGTTCCTTCCCTGCCCTTCAGTCACCCAATGGCAAGCTATTGCAGCGTAGGAAGAAATGCGATGCTACCAAGCAGACCAATCACAGTTGTTGTGGTCTATGTCGCCACGACGCAAAGTTACGTTTTTAGGGAGGTGCGCATCAGGCTACGGAGTAGGGTACGGCATAGGGTATGGTGTAGGGTATGTGGCTACGCCGTACCTACGGCATCAATTTGACGCACAAGTATAAATTGGTCTTTATGCAAAGGCACTTTGACCACACATTTCAATTCCACATCCCATTCCCATTCTGACATGTCTATCCACGGCCTCCTCTACTGTAAAGATGAAGCCACACTCAGGTTGGAGGAACAACACCTTATATTCCGTCTGGGTAGCCTCCAATCTGATGGCATGAACATTGACTTCTCTAACTTCCGCTAATGCCCCACCTCCCCCTCGTACCCCATCCGTTATTTATTTATATACACACATTCTTTGTCTCTCTCTCTCCTTTTTCTTCCTCTGTCCCTCTCACTATACCCCTTGCCCATCCTCTAGGTTTTCCCCCCCTCCCCCTTTTCCTTCTCCCTGGGCCTCCTGTCCCATGATCATCTCATATCCCTTTTGCCAATGAACTGTCCAGCTCTTGGCTCCATCTCTCCCCCTCCTGTCTTCTCCTATCATTTTGGATCTCCCCCTCCCCCTCCCACTTTCAAATCTCTTACTATCTCCTCCTTCAGCTAGTCCTGACGAAGGGTCTCGGCCCAAAACGTCAACTGTACCTCTTCCTGGAGATGCTGCCTGGCCTGCTGCATTCACCAGCAACTTTGAAGTGTGTTGCTTGACTTTGCAGGCTGTTTTCACGGTAAACTGAATAGAGAGCTGGTTCTTTTCAAGAAAGGAGATCTTAGTGTATCTATTGATTAATTATGGTCACTCAGGTATCCAGTGGTGTAGCACATATTAAAGAAAACTATAACATAGTTCAGAAGAATTAGAGGAGATGTTATGAAAATATAAAAGGTACTGGAACAGCTTGAAAGGGTAGATGTTACGTGGATGAAACCAAATTTTAATATATCATCCCAATACTCTCTGAGCACTCCTTCTGTGCTTTTGTAAACTGTTAGATCAAGGTATAACACATCCTTGGGGAACAATGTCTCACCTTCCTTCTAGACACTTTGCAGTCTTTCAGACTCAATATCAAATTATTCAACTTTGGGTAACTCACTTTTTTCAGCATATCCAAGAATTAACTTTTTCTGCTTGTCTTCATTTTGGATCAGATTTTTTTTTAGTATTCATATAGTCTGACTTGCTCAGCATGCCCCACAGCTACACTATTAACAACACATAAAGCAGACAAAGACGCAGAACGTGCTTGTAACTGGCCAATCAACCCATTTTGTCTCACCCATCAGGGGTCCAAGCTTTGTTTCACCCACCTTCTCTGCTACTGAATATCATGCTGTTTCTCTTCCGCAGCTCTGACCAAGGGTCCCGGAGTTGAAATGTTAACCAGCATTCTTTCAGCATTTGCAACACTTTCTGTTTCCATTTCAGATGTTACATAGATGTTTCTCTTGGTAGTAGAACTGGATTAAGAATGATTATACATTAAGTGCATTCAAGGCTATTTTTGACTGGTTGCTGGTCGCTATGAGTATCAAGGTTTATTGGGATTAGAAAGGAAGATGGAATTTAAACCAACTATCTAATCAGTCACAGTGTCATTGAATAGTGGAGTAGGGTCAAGGAGTCATATGTCCTTAGTGTTTTGTAGGAGCAAACTGAAAGGCTACATGGAGTTGGTGTTTGAAATAATAAGAACTATTGCACACCAATGTGTGGCGCGTGACCAAGTGGTTAAGGCAACGGTCTAGTGATCTGAAGGTCGCTAGTTCAAGCCTCAGCTGAGGCAGCGAGTCATGTCCTTGAGCAAGGCACTTACCACACATTGCTCTGTGATGACACCGGTGCCAAGCTGTATGGGTCCTAGTGCCCTTCCCTTGGACAACATCGGTGACGTGGAAGGGGGAGACTTGCCGCATGGGTAACTGCCGGTCTTCCATACAACCTTGCCCAGGCCTCAGTCATCATCAAAAATCAATGGACAGCCAAAGATTGCACAAGCCAAGCTATCCGAGTATGAATTTTGTCCAGCTTTTACATTTTCAATTGACAAAATTACCAGTAAAACTACATTCTGATAACTGAGTGGTGCTTACAGAAAGACATAATTAAGTAAATGACAAGGTCCTAATTACAGAATAAAATGGTCTAACAGTAAATCCGATTTTCTATTGCAACAATGAGTGCATGCTATAATATAATTAATGAAGTCCCTGAAACTTGGATGTTGTCACTGCTGCATTCTACATCTCTATTTCCAGACATTGTCTGTGGTTCTCTGTTGTCACATTAGTGCAATTCACTTCCCTATTTACTAGTTATAGGCCTCACTATTCTTTCCCCTACAATATGTTTCATCAGAAAAATAATGTGCATGCTTATGGATGACAAAAATAAGCTTGATATAAGGATCTAGCAAGGTAGGAAGAGTTGCTGGCAAATCCAGATCCATTGGAGTAAAATGGCATATATGCATGACAAACAAGAGAAAATATGCAAACGCTGGAAATCCAAGCAACACACACAAAATTGTGGAGGAACTCAGCAGGCCAGGCAACATCTATGGAAAGCAGTACAGTGGACGTTTCAGCCCGAAACGTTGACTGTACTCCTTTTCCTAGATGTTGCCAGGCCTGCTGAGTTCCTTCAGGATTTTATATATGTATGACAGATTGTTTTTGATACTGACAACAGTAGTGATGCATAGGAGAGAAACAATGTTAAGACTGTATTCATCATTAGAAGTCAGATGCTAAAGGGTGTAAATAGAAAATTGTTGCAGTTAACTTTAAAGACCTCGACCAATGTGGAATCACAATTAACACACACAACACATTGGAGGAACTCAGCAGGCCAGGCAGCATCTATGGAAAAAACTACTGTCAATGTTTCGGGCCAAAGCCCTTTGGCAGGTCTTGTCAACGTTTTGGGCTGAAACCCTTTTACCTGTTGTCCATGGAAATGAACCGTCAATGCTTCAGGCCGAGGCCCTTTTTCGGGACTGGAAACGAAGGTGGAAGACACAAGAGTAAACTGGATGGAAGAGGGGAAAGTGGAGTCTCCATTATAGAGCACGATTGTATGGGCTAATGAAAAAAATTTCAAGTGTAGGCACTGCTGCCGAAGTGTGGGCATCAGAGAGGTGCAGCGGAGAGACCTGCATCTTCAGCAATTTGGACTTGAACTTGAGCATTGGAGCTACCTGTGCAGAAAGGTTGTACACATTCTCCACGTGGCTGCTCTGGTTCCCCTCCACATCTCAAAGACATGCATTAATGGATCATTACAAATGACCCTTCATGTAGTTGGGTAGCAGGAGAATCAAGGGCAAATTCAGGAACAGGTGAGAGAGTACAGGTTACAGGGAAATGGGATTGCTTTGAGAAAAGCTGTAGTCTCAGTGGTCTGAATGGCTTTTTTCAAAGCCTAAGGAATACAGGAAACACAATAGCTTTTGTGCAAAGTTCCACAATGTGATTATATGCACATATTTTATATCAAAATAAACTTCATGAATATTAAAAAATGACAAGAATAAACTATAATTTCTTTCATTCTTACATTCATAGTACTTTCAGTACTGTTCTATTACATGCTTATACACCAATAGTATTACTGCTGCTCATGTGACCTCCTGGGGTGGTACACAACTACAATAATTGAAGGGCTTCCTCACCCAACCCAGACCATTCTTCTCCAGCAGCTGAAGGACCATATACAGTGGTCCTTCCCAACCGAGGCCTTGCGGAGGCTGCAGCCTGGAATGTGCCAGTCGGCTGCATTCCTCTATAGACATCTCGATAGGCTGGTAGACCATAGGCAAGTAATCCTGTTTACGGTTTTTAGTGGAGTGGTACCAGAGTGAACTGTTCCTATCTGGAAAGTTACGATACCTTCAAGAATTCAGGGCTCCTGCAAAAAGATGTTAGGAACCATAATTAAAACAGTGAAGTATAAAAATGGAAGCTTCCCTCCTTGCACTAGACCTTTATCCAGCCGGTCTAGTTTTTGTTGCTAGGCATTGTGGCAGTATCGTGCCATTCATATAGGCGGCAGATTGAAAATCTGGATGAGTGGTGTCGCGACAAAAACCTCTCCTCAGTGTCAGGAAGATGAAGGAGCTGATCATTGACTTCAGGAGGAGGGAAGTGGAGGTCCATGAGCCAGGCATCGTGGGAGCAGAAGTGGAGAGGGTCAGCAACTTCCAATTCCCCAGGGCTTTCATTTCAAAGGACCTGTCTTGGGCTCAGTATGTAAGTGTAGTTACGCAGAAAGCACAGCAGTGCCTTTATTTCCTTAGAAATTTGTAAAGATTTGGCTTGATATCTAAAATTTTGATGAACTTCTAGAAATGTATGGTGGAGAGTATATTGACTGGCTGCATCACAGCCTGGTATGGAAACACCAATGCCTTTACATGGAAAGTCCTACAAAGAGTGGATATGGCCCAGTCCATCAGGGGTAAAGCTCTCTCCACCATTGACCACATCTACACGATACGATTTTGCAGGAAAACAGCTTGTATCATAAGGGACCCTCACCACCCAGGTTATGCTCTCCTCTCACTGCTGCCATCAGGAAGAAGGTACAGGAGCCTCAGGATTCACACCAGCAGGTTCAGGAACAGTTATTTCCCCTCATCCATCAGGGTCTTGAACCAAAGGGGATGATTTCATTCACCTCCATCACTGAAATGTTACCACAACCTATGGACTCAATTTCAAAGACTCTTCATCTCGTGTTCTCAACGCTTATTGCTTATTTATTTATTTATTCTTCTTGTTATTATTTTTTTCTTTCTTATTGTATTTGTATAGTTTGTTGTCTTTTGCACACACTAGCTGTCTACCCTGTTGGTGCGATTATTTTATTTATTCAGTATGCCCGCAAGAAAGTGAACCTCAGCATTGTATATGGTGACATATATGTACTTCGCTAATAAATTTACTTTGAACCTTGAACTTTGATAAAGATGACACCATTCAGTTGGTAGAGTAATGTCTCTAGGCTATAAGGACTAATGTAAAAAATAATTAGGGGATAGGCTTAAAGCCTTTAAAGTAATTCAATCATCAAAACAAAGAAAATAGGAGCAGAGTTAGGCTTTTGTGTCTACTCCAAATTCAATATTATTTTAATCAAAATAACCTTCATCCATAATAAAAAACTATTTACAAGAATAAACCATGCAATGCATTTTCATTCTTTACATTCATGGTCAATTACGTTCTATTACATACCTACAGATCAATAGCACTGCTGCCAATTACGGCAGACTCTCTGTCTTAGTACTCACTTCTTGCTCCCTTCCCTTGCCCTGCAGATTTTTGTGTCTGTAAGGCTGATGAAATAAATTTACTTGAGCTAGGTAAACAAGGAACATTCTGAGACATGCAAAGTCAAACAGAATTGTAGTAGCCTGGAAGTACATCACCTGACAATGAGTCCATAATAAGTTGCTGGAACATGTTACTTGAACAAATTTCCGTGTGTGTTGGATAAACCCTTGAGAGCGGAAGACAAAGAAATAGATTTACAACCTGGTATCGTGCAATTAAACAGGCAGAGTATTTCAACAGAAGTTAATCTTTGCTGCTTTTCAAAGCCACACCCAGCACCCCACCCCACTGTATCACACAGGTTTTAGTAAGGACAGTAACAACACTCACAATGAATTCCAGAAACTTTCTTGGATTGAGTGCAGAACACAAATTCACCAGGCGTCGCGTCCCAAATTTTTGTCCCCAGAAGGAGATTGGAGGGATGGGTTGGGGAAGAAATGGGTTTTAAAGTGCATTATCCCACATGAACACATTACATGCTTACTGGATTAATGGTTTTCCTACTGTTACACTTTATACCTTAGATACTGCAAATGGATTGAAAGTGCTCCAGCAATATTTAACTGAAATCTATCACCTCCAGTCAAGGATTCTGAATTACTTTGCTTTGTAATCAAAGAGTGGACAATAGTGGATTATGTTACCTTAGAATCCATTGCAGGAGTACGTTTTATAGCGATCTTTCAAAGTGCTTAGAAAAGGGATGTGATGTATACACTGGCATGCATGTGTATGTATTGGTGTGGCTTTCCAAATTGTAAGCTGTAACTTTAATCGTGCCCACATTTGATCCACAAGTTTGGGCTCCATGTCTATCCATAGTTGAACTGATCCCTCCTTGAGGTTCATTCCTTGGAGTCTCCCATCCACCTCTCCCCACCAGTGTTAGGCCAGGTCCTGGCCCCTCAACTCTGCCGACAATGCTAGGACTAATCTTCTGATGCTTCCACATCTCACTCGGTTCTCTCTCCCGGTTAAGGTTTCTCTACTTTCTTCAAAGTGAGCGGAATTACAATAAATACAAATTTTAACCTTCTTTTTCTATCCCTAGTTCTGAATGGAATTTAAAAGGTATTTTGCGTGTATTCACAATACCACAATAAAATTACACAGGCATTCACGGTTATAAACAGTCTTTATAATTAAGACTGCAATCAAAAGAGAATGTGTAACTGATTTTGCAGATCAGTTTTGAAAGCTTTTTTTTAAAGCTTTGATTGACATCACAATGGAGGACATAGACAATTGTCTCACCAAAGTCGATGTGTAATTTATGTTTTACTCGTGAATGTTGTGTCTCTAATGTTGTGTGCCTGTAATGCTGCCGAAAGATTTTCATTGAACCTGTGCATTTGACAATAATTCTGTCTTAGACTTCGATCTGTAAGACTTGGATTGCACTGGGATTCTAATGTTTTTACACTCACCCACTGACTCCTCTCCACAGCCTTCCAATGAAATTTAAGTTATATTTTGTTTTAGTTAATAAAGTACTTAAGTACTTCCTAGATTTGGGATTGTGTGTGTGTGTGTGTGTGTGTGTGTGTGTGTGTGGGGGGGGGGCGGGGGCAGGGGGAGAGGGGGTGTTGGCTATTATTTGCAGGACAATGTATGACAGGTCCCTGGGGGTGTCTGGGGAAATCCTCTGGGAGCTTTGGGTCAGGAATTGTGGATTGGGACCTGCAATCAGGAGCTGTAACAACTGTCTGGGGCTCAGTGGATGAATGTGGGGCACGTTCTGTGGATGCAAAGAGCTAGGGGATTGGGAGAACCCATATATTTTGGGATTTTGGTGGTTCCAAGGATCTGGCAGATCAAAGCCGGCAAGTGAAGAGTGGATAATGGATATTGGATGTTGGATGTGTCAGTGGAATTAGAGTTTAGGAAACACAGGGTTAGGAGAAAGATGATCAGTGAGTGTGGAGTGGGTTGGTAAATGGGGTTAGCTTGAAGAATGAAAATTAAGTAAGGCGTATACAGTCAGCGGCCACATTAATAGGTAAACCTGTGCACCTGCTCATTAAGGAAAATATCTAATCAGCCAATCATGTGGCAGCAACTCAATGCATTAAAGCATGCAGACATGGTCAAGAGGTTCAGTTGTTGTTCAGACTAAACATCAGAATAGGGAAGAAATATGATCTAAGTGACTTTGACTGTGGAAAGATTGATTGTGCCAGATGGAGTGGTCTGTGTATCTTAAAGACTACTGATCTCCTGCAATTTTCATGCACAACTGTCTCTAGAGTTTACAGAAAACTATGCAACCAATAAAAACAACCAGTGAGTGCAGTTCAGAGGGCAAAAACGCCTTGTTAATGAGAGAGGCCAGAGGAGAATGGCCAGACTGGTTCAAGCTGACAGCAAGGGGACAGTAACTCAAATAATCACACGTTACAACAGTGGCGTGCAGAAGAGCATTACTGAATGCACAACACATCGAACCTTGAAGTGGATGGGCTACAGCAGCAGAAAACCACGAACATAGGCCACTTCTAATAACGTGGCCACTGAATGCGTATTACAGAGGTCTCAATCTAACACTACATTATAAACCAAGTCCTATGACTCCCCAAAATGGTTCATCTCAGGACAATTGTCTAAGTTCTTTTAAAGGAGTACTGTTTGGTTAATGGCATCACCCAGTGAGAGAATGATATGGAAATTATCTTTTTTTTGGATTTTTCAGAGGTACAAAGCAACCCAGATATTGATAATGTTACATTTCACTCAGGGAAAAAGGTTAAGGCGATGTACACTGTCTAGTTATCATGACCACTCCAGGCATCATGAATGCGAGCCAGACATGATATATTATCTTGTCTTTCCCTGCCAGTCATTTTTAGTTTATTGTCTTATCCTGAAGCTGGTGGATTCTTAATGACCATGTCATAGAAAGAGGACATACAACTTTATCACCTACATCACTCATCAAGTGTTCACATCAAATGAATGACATGTTAATGGCAACAAGGAAGTAGCTACAAGCACTTAAATATAAATTGTACCTATAATAAACAACAACCAAGCCATTTTGGTCTTCTAACTGTTTAAAACTAAGGAGACTTATTTAGCCTAGAGAAACTCCAAAACATTTATCTACTATAGTTGGACTCCAAGGCAAAAGGAAATCAAGAAAATTATTTAGACTTATGATATTAAAAGTAAATGAGAAATTGGTAAAACAAAAAATTCAGCCATGTTTATAGTCAATGATAACGCATCAAATTTTAATTGGCCAACATAAATTGCAAAGTTTCCATAAAAATTAATTGAGACATAGTTCTGTCTGTAAAATCCTTGGAATATCACTGTGAATTATTATTTTATTTAATGAAATTATTAACATATCAAACTAAATTTTGTTTACCAGTTCATTGATATTTGTGGAAATTTTTGCAACGACACATGAAGTCTACAGAGAAGAACAAAAACATTTTTCATTTTTATAGATCGTTTAATTAAGTAAATTATCCAGACAGCTATATGGATTCACGAATCCATGAACACTGTCTCACTATTTTTGATCTACTTATTTAATTTTTTATATAGTTCTGATTATTATTTATCATGTATTTTATATATTACAATGTACTACTGCCATAGGACAACAAAATTTCACAACATATGTCAGTAGTAATAAACGGATGCTGATTCTGATGTGGAAATGAATGCTGAGCCAGAGTTAAGGAATTGGAAGCACAAATGGAGAGATCAGATGAAGGACAGGAGTCAAATTGTTGAGAGAAAGATCACATTGGTTAGCAGTGCAGAGATGAGCCTTCTCTGCTGGTGATGCACGCAGGTTGAGAGAAGTTTGGATATTCCTGTAATAATGGAATACCAGGGAGTGGTTAGAGGTGTCCTGTAGAGAAGATATTGGTAGTGAAAGGACTATAGGAGAAAGGAAAGTCAGGAAAATGCCATTGGCCTTGCTTATTGGAAGAAAAGGGATTGAAAAAAGCCAAGAAAACAGATGAGAGGAACTGAAAAGAAGATTAAAATGACCAAGCATAAGAAATCACTGGTGAAGAAGTTGAGCAATATGGAGAAGGGGCTTTGTGGTTAGCCACATGTAAGTCAGTTTAATATTTATGGTGAGCAAATAGCTTAAACATAATGATGGACAGCTTAATGTAAGGAAAGCAGTCAGGAGATTCCAACTAAGATGCATTTGATTTGAATTAAATGTAAGAGGATTCCACAAAACTTCAACAAAAAGCTGTACAGTTCTTATACCAAAATTAGATGATCTGGCCATGCTTAAAAATACGGATAATTGGTGACCGATCATAATTGAATCAATAGTTTTAAGGACCTTTTCTAAAGGACTTGCTAAATGATTAGTGGGTGACCTTATTGCAGAAAGGATCTAAAATCCAGTTGGGTCTCTTAATGCTGAGCTTCTCAATAGCACCCAGCATTTCACTTACAGAGCAACACAGCCTATATGTGTTGCCTAGACTCATTTCTTAGATATGCTCTGAATAAAAGTTAAGAAAGTCAGAGTTGATCTAAGCATTAACACCCTTTATTCACTCACTTTATCTGATTGTTTTTAAAACAGTCTGCCTGACTTCTTGTATATACAAACAGACCCAGTGGGAGAACTCCTGTCTCTCCAACTAGTTCCCACATCCATAAACCTAGCAGAGGTATCTCCCTCATTTAGAGATGCACAGGTTAATCAAGGACACGCGGTGCAGATTTTTAAAATTTAGCTATGTAACTTCGTTAGGTTTTATCAGGAGCTAACAAGAAATGTTGAGAATAAACAGATAAGGCATAAGAGGGGAGGTTGCTGTCATCTGCGAAGCAGGTTGTGGCTAAAACCAGCCTAGTTTTTCATTCTAGGTATGGGTCAATTCCAGGAAGAGGTCCATAGACAGGGTTCCTAAGACTATAAGTCATAGAAGCAGAGTTAGTCTATTTGGCATTTGGCCTATTGAGTCTGCTCCGCCATTCGATCATTATCCGTCTCAAACATTATCCTGCCTTCTCCCTGTAACCATTGACAATGAGTCTTTTGATTAATCAATAAATTCCAAGGCCATAGAAACAATATATCTGAAAACAATCCATTAAAAAATTCCTTCACTCAAATCTCTATAATCAGCTCAGATCATACATTTGTAAAAAATCAATTGTGAGAATATTAGCCACAAGAGGGCATGGTTTTAAGGTGCTTGGAAGCAGGTACAGAGGAGATATCAGGGGTAAGTTCTTTACGCAGAGAGTGGTGAGTGCGTGGAATGAGCTGCCGGCGGTGGAGGCGGAAACGATAGGGTCTTTTAAGAGACTCCTGGATGGCTACATGGAGCTTAGAAAAATAGAGGGCTATGGGTAAAGCCTAGAAAGTTCTAAGGTAGGGACATGTTCAGCCCAGCTTTGTGGGCTGAGGGGCTTGTATTGTGCTGTAGGCTTTCTATGTTTCTATGTTTCTAAGAATAACGAAACTCAGCAATTAAGATTATGTAACTCATATAAAGTTTGTTCATTTTACACCAGAAATACAATTGATTCATGCTATCAGATGGAATTGTCTTTAATTCTGTACTTCACTAAAGTGTCAGAGAGTACAGCATGAAAAATTTGCACTAAAGAGATTTGAAACAAATCTCTGAAAGCAAAAGGCAAAGCTCAATAGCCAGAAACACTGGAAGAAACCCTGTTTACATAAGATGCCATGTTGATCTTGGCCAGCGTTGCATGTTCCTTATTTTGTATTATTGCAAAAGGATAAACAATGCAAAGATTAACTCTTCTCATACTTTCTGGAAAATAAGGAACCATACCAAATAACTGGTTACTTCTCCCAGAGTTATTTTGATCTAAGGAGCTAATAATTTGGAGGCCAAGTCATCCAGCCCAAAAAATGACACAGGAATTGTGACACATGACTGACCCAGGCTTCTTTGTTCCAGCACAGAATGATTGCAACATTAATTTGTTTTCTTGTTTGTACAATTACACAGAGTTATTGGCAACCCTTAGGAAGTGGCCCAAGATCATTGGTGACTAGCACCACTTGAAGCCAGCTACTGCTTACCACAGTGGAAGAAAACTATGTAGCAAAAGATCCTGGAAAACATACTGAAATTGGAAAATATGGAAAAATGGCACAGCCAGAGAGGTAGGGTATCCAAAGAACTCTGGCAAATCACTAACAGTTTTAGCAAATTAAATGCAAAATAGGAAAAAGATTCTGAGAAAGACAAAGAACATAGAACAGTATAGCACAGAACAGACCCTTCACCAATCATGTAGTGCCAACCTTTTCAATCTACACCAAGATCAATCTAATGCTTCCTTTCTGCATACAACTCTATTTTTCTTTCATCCATGTGCCTATCTAAGAGTCCCTTAAATTTCCGTAATGCATCTACCTCTACAACTACACCAACATCGCATTCCATTTACCCATCGCTCTCAATGTGAAAAAAACCTACCTCTGACATCTCCCCCTATACTTTCCACCAATCACCTTACCATTTGCCCTCCCGTATTTGCCATTTCTGCCATGGAAAAAGGCAGTGGCTGTCCATACCTCAAAACACAAAGTGTTAAGGCAGTGAGAAGGAACACCAGTGGCGATCGAAAGCATATTTTGCATCCCATGGAATTGGACAACGTGTCATAAGGAGTTCAGTGACCTCACGTTTATGGTCAGGCATCATTAGATGACATAACCAACCTCTCTGTAACCCCTACATAATGTATCATATCAGACTAGATCATGCTTCATCAGTCACCAGATCCATAGAGAATTGCTAGTGTGTGCACGCCTGCATTCCAGATTTCTACACCTGCACACTATAGTGTGGAAATATGCTGTAGAAAATTTGTCTCCGAGATGGAGTCAGAGAAATTGGGAAAAGGGAGGGAGATGTCAGAAATGGACCAAGTGAATTTAAGGGCATGGTCAGATGACCAAGATAGTAATCCAAACATTTTCTTCAGGTAAAGCAATGATTCATTTGCACTTCTTCCAATGAATGAGAATAAGGGGTTTAGAAGAGAGTTGACATTTCTCACAAGGTCATTACAATTTTTCTTTCACTCATTCTAGTGCTAGCTCTTTTCGTCCCACCACCCTCCCTAGCCATCACTACTGACAAATTATGGACCTTGATGGCCTCTGTACATGGAAGACTTATTTCTACATCTTCAACCAACACATCGAGAGTGAACTCCTATCCCTGGCCCACCGTGGCTTTTTGCAAACTTTACGAAGCTGTGTAACAGCTTCCGGCAGCAGATGGAAAGTGATCTAACCACTAGGACTGTAACTTGTTTCAGAAAGGTCACATTACAGAGCAGATGCTATCAGGCACTAGTATCACTTGGAATTACTTGTTTACTACATGACCATTTGCTTCACAAGCTGAGATATAGGCAGGAGCACAGATAATAGGATTACTTAAAAAAAACAACTGTGGAATCTAACTAGAGAGTAATATTTCAACCTTAGCTCTGAACAGCTATTGTTTTCCCTTCATTTTCAAGTGCCATGATGTGAACAGCAGCAATACTCTGGCTCTATATTTTTTAATGTTACTTAATTGCCTCTGGGAAGTAGTCCAGATTTTGACATCTTATATACATAAATTTAATTTATGTTAATGTTTAAAATATGGCAAGAGGGAAAAAAATTTCAGTAAAGAAATAAACAAACGCACATAAGATTCTGGAAGAACTCAACGGATCAGCGGCAACTATGGAAATGAATAAACAGACGATGTTTCGGGCCGAGACCCTTCTTCAGAACTGAAAAAGAAGGGGAAGACGCCAGAATGAACAGGTGGGGGGAGGGGAAGGAGTACTAGTTAGAGGGTGGTAGGTGAAGCCAGGTAGGTGGGAAAGGTAAAGGGCTGCAGAAGAAAGAATCTGATAGGAGAGGAGAGTGGACCATGGGAGAAAGGGAAGAAGGAGGGGCAATGGTGGGGGGGGGAATGATAGGCAGGTGAGGAGAAGCGATAAGAGGCCAGAGTGGGGAATAGAAAAAGAGAGAGGGGTGAGGGAAAAAATTTAGAGGAAGGAGAAATCAATGCTCATGCCATCAGGTTAGAGGCTACCAAGACAGAATATGAGATGTTGCTCCTCCACTCTGAGAGCGGACTCATTGTGGCAAAAGTGGAGGCCATGAACATCATGTTGGAATGGGAACAGGGACAAAAGTTGAAATGGTTGGCCACTGGTAAATTCATTTTTGGTTTAACAAAGTGGTCCCCAATTTATGCCGGGCCTCACCAGTGTAGAGGTGGTCACATCAGGAGCACCAGATACAATAGACAACTCCAACAGATTCACAGGTGAAGTGTTGCCTTACCTGGAAGGACAGTTTGAGGGCTTGATTGGAGAAAAGAGAAGAGGTAAATGGGCAAGTGTAGCAGATCTGTCATTTGCAGGGATTTGTGCCAGGAGGAAGATTTGTGGGGAGGGATGAATGGACAAGGGAATTGTGGAGGGGGTTATCCTTGTGGAAAGTGGAGAGTGGGGTTTGGGGAAGGTAAAGATGTGTTTGGTGGTCGGATCCTTTGAAGATGGCAGAGGTTACGTAGAATGATGTGCTGGATGTGAAGGCTCATGGGGTGGTAGGTGAAGATATGAGGAACTCTATCCCTGTTACGGTGGTGGGAAGATGTACTGAGTGCAGATATTCAGGAAATATAGGAGCTGAGGTTGAGGGAAACATCAATGATAGAGGAAGAGAGACTTGATTCTTTGAAGAAGGAGGACATCTGGAAAGGAAAGCCTCATCCTGGGAACAGATGCAGCAGAGACTAAGGAACTGAGAAAAGGGATGTATTTTCACAGGAGACAGGGTGGAAGAGCTATAGTCAAGATAGCTGTGGGAACCAGTAGGTCTATAAAAGATTTCAGTAGAGACAGAGAGAACAAGAAAGTGGAGGGAGGTGACAGAAATGGACCAAGAGAATTTAAGGACAGGGTGGAGTATGGAGGCAAAGTTGATGAAATTGATGAGCTCAGAATGGGAGCAGGAAGCAGCACCAATGCAGTCATCAATGTAGTGAAGGAAGAGTTGGAGTAAAAACTTGGAACCTGGACTGTTCTACATAGCAACGAAAAGTCAGGAACAGGTGGTGCCCATGGCTGCCCCTTGAGTCTAAAGAAAGAGAGAGAAATTATTGAGCGTGAGGACCAGTTCTGCCAGATGGAGGACGATGGTGGTGGCAGGAGACTGGTTGGTTCTTTTGTTGAGAAAGAAGCTGAGAGACTTAAGGCCTTTTTGACAGGGGATAGAAGTGTGAAAATACTGGACATCCATGATGAGAATGAGGTGGTCAAGGTCAGGGAATTGAAAGTAGCTGGGGAGATTGAAACAGTTGTTGAGGAAACAGTTATAAAATTGATTGCTATTGTAGTTAATCATGCAAATATTGCTACATATCATTTTCTGCAATGTGTTTTATTTATTTATCAGTCAATTAGCATCCGGATAAATTATAAGTGAACTTATCCCCTTGCTCCTTTCATTGTTTGTACAAGAAGCAACAGAGTTCAACAGATTGCATAAGGATACCACTCTGCATTCATTTTGGTTTAAAGGAGGTCACAGCCAAACTTCAGCTGTCTATAGAATGTTTTAAGGCCCAAGGAACTCAACCTCTCTGTCTCTTAATCTCAAATAGGAAAAGTTACATTTACGATGAAGTGTATCATCATGCCAGCTTTATGTACTGTTCAAGTCTGTACCTAATGCCTTGATACCTTCCTTGATCTCTTTCAGGTTTTATGCTTAACATTATTTCAATGATAATGGTAACTAAAACTTATACCATGCTTCTATCATTAGAAGAAAATATACTCACCAACTATCTTATATAGCTGAAAATGGACCACAGGAGCAGATGTTGAGGGAAAGCATTGAAGATGAGATGAAAAACTAGGTTATAACCAAGAGACGATAGTGAGGAAGAGGACCGATTTAATAAGGCATGAGAAAGTAGTCTACTAGAGCATTAGAAGAAGTCTATTAAGAGCACATTAGTAAATATTCTAATAGGGAGGCAATAGTAGGCAGTCTGACTTAAGTGCCCTTAATTTCTCCAGTATTAAGTACATCCAGGACATCTTCAAGGAGCGATACCTCAAAAAGGTGGTGCCCATCATTAAGAAACCCCATCACCCAGGACATGCCTTCTTCTCATCGCTGCTATCGGGGAGGAGATATGGGAGCCGGAAGGCACATAGTCAATGTTTCAGTTTGGTTTCTTCCCCTCTGCCTTCAGATTTTCTGAATGGACATTGAACTCATGAACACTACCTCACTATTCTTTTTTTTCTCTTTTTAGACTACTTATTTAATTTATATATATATATATATATATATATTTCTTACCGTAATTTACCATTTTTATTATTATGTAATGCACCATACTGTTGCTGCATAACAACAAATTTCATGACATATGCCAATGATATTAAACCTGGTTCTAATTATGACAACAAGTTCCTTACTGCCACTGGATCTTTGTTCCCCATTCTTCTTGGTCAATTCATTGTGCCTTTTACAGAAAACACATATACTGAACACATGTTTAAGATTTCACATTTTCTATGCTCTCTTTACAAAATTTCCCTGCCTCTCCCTTGAAGGGACTCAGATACAGTTTCTCCCTGCCGAACTTGCTTTCCTCCCTCACAATCTGCAATAAACCTAAATGGAAAGGAGATCTCTGCAAATATCAGAAGTTGTTGTTCTCTGCCTGGTGTTCAGAGTGTTTTTTGTGCATGGTTCATTTAATGACACAGATGCATTTAATTCAAGGCAAGTTAAGCTTATCGTAAAGTCATATACTCAAATACAATGAGATACAGGTAGAGTGCAAGTCTTGAGCAATCAAACTTGGCAGAGCAAGTATCAGAACAATATAACTTAAGGACGAATATATCCATCTGCCAACTTTGCACATATCCTCAGAGGGTAAGCAACTTACACAGAAAATACAATTCATTTCATTAATCATGGAGAGATTACCCTTTGCTATGACCATAATTCCAATCAAATTTAGAAGAGCAGCGCAAAAAAGCTTAGCATAATCAAGTAAAACCCCACATCCATTTCTTCCTTCCTTTAGTTTCCTGTCAATGTTTGTTCACATGTAACAACTCCTCTTTAGATAGTTGATTGCAGGAAAGATAGGTCAACATTAATGCATGCACAGAAATTGATCATTTGGCTTGTGATGCCTCTATGCATCTGTTTTGTACTGGAGTCTGTAGGCAGGAAGCTGTTCAGGAAACAACTTCATTAAAAATATGCATGGAAGGCATTCAACAATCATGTACTAAAATTAGAAACTAGAGATAAACAAGATAAAACATATTTACATATATAGTTACATCCTGCTAGAGTAAATTTCACCTAAATGAACCAACCAGCTGCTGAGGCTATTTATTTCCAATGGTAATCTTGAACTGGGTCTTTGAAACGGTTGGAATCAAACTCTAAAGTTTATGGATTTTTATTACCTTTTAATCTGTGCTTGGATGAAAGTAGCATATAATGATTAAGCAAATAATAAATCATTTCACAAGTGAACTTACTTCTTAATTAAAAAGAATAAAACCCAATTAAAGTGGTAAAAAGGGTAAATTAGTCTGTTTGCCATTGAACAAATTGTATAAAATTAGTTTGATGAGACATGTTGTTAATCATCATGACAAGAGCAAAAAAAAACATGAAACCGGATATCACGCGGGGCAGTGCGTTTTCATCGAAGATAGCGGAATGCGAAATGCAATCTTTATCCTTAGAATGATTTATGTGCACATAGAGGTCCAGGAAGACATATCTATGTTTCATCAATTATATCAAAGTTTTTGATAAATTTAGACATGAAGACATTGATGGGAAAGCTATCAGAATCATCAGAAATTTGTATGGAACAAAGAGTAAGAATGAGAGTTAAAAATAAGGCAAATGATTTAGCCCAGATGAAGAGAGGAGTCAGACAGGCTTGTATTCTCTCACCTGACCTATTCAGACTTTATAGTGAAAAAGATTCTAAGAGAAATTAGCAGTATTCCGGGCATGATAATTAGTGAATACAATTTGAACAACCTACAGCACAGTGCTGATTGCTACTTCTGAAGAGAAGCTCCAAGAAATACTAGATAAAATCATTGAATAAAGTACAAAGAGAGGATTGACCCTCAATTGCAAGAAGACTGAATAAATGTATGGTTGTCACAAAGAAGAAAGAAACACAGAAATGCGATCAGAGAGAGGGCAATGAAACAATTAAACAACCATGGAACTTCAATTACTTAGGGGGCATGGTAACATCTGACAGTAGGGATGATGTTGAAGTTAGAAGGATTGAGATTGCTAAATCATGTTCAAGCATTTGAGCAAGATTCTAAAGGATAACATAATTTCTATGGGTATGAAAACCAGAGTGTTGCAGTGCTACGTTCATTCCACATTAGATTAGATTAGATTAGATTATGAGAATACGCAGTCCTCTTTTATTGTCATTTAGTAATGCATGCATTAAGAAATGATACAATTTGTTCCTCCAGAATGATATCACAGAAACACAAGACAAACCAAGACTAAAAAAAAATTAACATATGGAAACAAATGTTGGACAATATCAAAACAAAATGAGGGAAGACTCAAAGCTGCAGAAATGTGGTGTTTGAGAAGAGTGATGAAATTATCATAGAAAGACAGAGTAACAAATGAGGATGTGTTGTGTCAAGCCGGAACAAGAAGAGAGCTGATAACATCAATCAGGAAATGGAAGCTGGAATTTCTGGGACATGCACTGAGGAAAGAGAAGCTCGAATATCTTGCAATGACGGAAAAATTGATGGAAGGAAAAGTTGTGGTCAACTGCTCATGACATTCATGTGTGACACCAAGGGATGGACAGGCAAAAGTTTTGAAGAGATGAGAACTTCTCAAATTAAATACGGGTAAAAGACCATGATCACCCATGTCATAAAATATGACACATAATGATGATGATGATGATGCTTAAAATGTTTAAAGTGACTTAAATTATATATTCAATTGCAACTGGTTCATTGACAGCTGCTTTGAACTTTAATTGCTTCAGCAATAATGAAAGTACTAAAGGCACGATTTGGTGACCTCTAGTTATTTGTGCATGGGTGTTTCTTTATACAAATGTGATTCATTCTTTTTCTGCTGTATCATCACAGAAAACCCATTAATAAAATTAACATTTTAGACATAATGCATTATCCATGGCTGAGCAGATATTGTAGTTTATGCATAAAGTCTTAACTAAATTCAAATGGACGTGAAAATATTATAGATTGTTCAAGCCATATAAAATTACAAGAATGTGATACTCCTATTAATGTTGAGGATCTGCAAAAGTTTCCTTTGCTTGGACAGATGGCATGAATTTCATAAGTATCTTTCATTCATTTGACTACCATTAACTAATCTGTTAATCTGAGTCACGTGGTTGTTAGCAGAGTTAGCTACTAAGCCTCAGTGAGAGGTTTACTTAAGCAATTAAGGGATAGAAATCAGAATCTTGAAAAAAATGGAATAATATGAATGGCTGTCAGAAGTCAACAGAACAGATTATTTAGGTTGAACCAATCAAACAAAATAATTAAAATAATAATAATTTTTATTTGACATTGGTCTGATCCTTACAATCCCTAAAAAGTCGTTATCTGTGCATTAGGAGGAAGAAATAAGAAAACAAATTCGAGGAATCAGAAACCAAACATCATCTGGTAAAGTATAAGCATTAACTAGCCCACTCTATTCACTATTAAATGGCCCAATACATTTCCTACAACCTCCCCTGTCTGGAAAAAATATCCACCAAAGACAGTAAACATAAACCTTCAGTAAGAATGACGCGCACTAGCCCAGGTGCATTTTATGTTGCCAGATGTTTGAAGCACTTTCCCCACCAGACCTTGTTAACAAAACAAAATACAATTTGCTGTTGGGGCTAGGACCCAAGTCAAAGGATAATTACACAGGTCCTGATAAAGGGTCACAAGTCAAAGGATAATTACACAGGTCCTGATAAAGGGTCTCATCCCAAAACGTCAACAGTTTATTCCTCTCCATAGATACTGTCTGGCCTGCTGAGTTCCTCCAGCATTTTGTGTGTGTTACTCTGGTTAATTACATTTCTAATTGGTCACTGAGCAGTTAAATAAAAGACTCAGTTGTTGGCTACATGATCTGATGCTCTAATTCACACAGAAAATGTGTATGGACTATAAACTTTCATGTGATTGTTGGTTAAATGGCGTGTGGAAAAGCAAAATACTGGATTTCTGATTATTGTGTGCTTTACTTCTTTGCTTCCATTCATGACATCTTTAAGTAAATGTACACACTAACTTTAGTTTCCTTCAGTGTAGAGTGCTTGATACTGTAATGAGTACATGTGCATATTTTTTAGTCATAAGCATGGCTAGTTAACAATACCAAGCAACACCTCATATACCATCTAGGTAGTCTCCAGCCCCTTGGTACGAACATAGAATTCTCCAACTTCCAGTAATTCCCTCCCCCTCTCTTCCCCTATCCCTATTTCACTCTGCCCCCTCCCCTAGCTGCCTATCACCTCCCTCATGGTTCTGCCTCCTTCTACTACCCATTGTGTTTTCCTCTATTCCTTCTTCACCTTTCCTGCCTATCCCTTCCCTATTTCCCCTCCCCTACCCCTTTATCTTTCACCTGGAACCTACCAGCTTTCTCCTTCCCACCCTCCCCCCACCTTCTTTATAGGGCCTCTGCTCCTTCCCCCTACAGTCCTGATGAAGGGTTCCGGCCCGAAACGTTGACTGATCTTTTCCACGGATGCTGCCCGACCTGCTGAGTTCCTCCAGCGTGTTGTGAGTGTTGCTTTGATCCCAGCATCTGCGGAGTATTTTGTGTTTACCAATTTGGTAGCAGTGTGTTAGAGTTCTCACTTTATTTTAGGCTTCCAGTATCAGCAGTGTTTTTTTAAATACAGATTTAATTTATTGTAATATTCTGACTGATTATATCTTCCAGTCATTCACATGCTCATTTGTAAAGAAACTACAAAAAGATGTTTGTCTCTAACTACATAAATCCCATTTGCCTGCATTAGGATTGTATCATTCCATGTCTTGCCTTTATAAGTATCTGTACAAACACCTCTTAAATGTAGTAACTGTATCTAATTCCACCACCTCCTTTGGCAGCACACTCCAGATATCAACTGCTTTCTGGATAAAAATCTCTCCCACAGTCGGAGTTAAAGCATTGGGTGGCGTGATAGCGTGACTATTACGCTTCAGTGATGAGTAATTGGGGTTCAGTTCCTGCCACTCCTGTAATCAGTTTGTATGTTGTCCCCATGACCTCCAGTTGCTCTAGTCTCTTCCCACCTTCTAAAGACATCCATTTGGGTTAGTGAGTTGTGGGCATGTAATATTAGCTTCAGAAATGTCACGACACTTGTGGTTCATTGATCTGATTTGACAGAAACAACGCATTTCACAGTATGTTTTGATATCTATGTGACAAATAAATTTTATCTTTATCCTTATTTGCCATTTATCTGCCTACATATTCAACCAGTCTATAACCTGCTGAATCTTCCTCATTATCCATAATTCCACCAATTTTTTGTGACTTCTGCAGCTGTTAGTCAACCCAACTACATTTCCATCCAGATTATTTGCATTTATCAGAAACAACTGTGGACCTTGTGGAACATCACTGGTCACAAACATCCAGTCGGAATAATACCTTTTATTTTCTATGCCCAGTTTTGAATCTAACCTATCAAATCTCATGTGCTTTCATCTTCTGGATCAGCTACCATGAGAGATCTTGTTGAAAGCTTCACTGAAGTCCATGTGGACAACTTTTACTACCCTATCCTCATCAATCACCTTTGTCAACTTCACGAAGAACTCAATTAAGTTTGTAAGACTAGATCAGCCCCTCACAAAACTATGTTGACTGTCCCTAATAAGTATATATGTTTCCAGATGCAAGTAGATCCAAAGAATCTTCTCCAATAATTTCCCTACTACTGATTTAAGGCCCACTAACCTATAATTTCCCAGTTTGTCCTTCCTGCCCTTAAACAATGCAACGTCTCTGGCTGTTCTCCAGACTTCTGGAATCTCACCTGTGGCTTAAGAGATGGCTTTTTAGAGAAGCTTGTGGTTGAGTCCACGAGGGGAAAGGCAAATTAGGATTGAGTGTTGTGTAATGAACCAGATTTGATTTGGGAGCTTAAGGTAAACGAACACTTAGGAGGCAGTATCATAATATGATAGAATTCACCCTGCAGTTTGAGAGGGAGAAGACAAAGTCATATTTATCAGCATTATAGTGGAGTAAAGCGAATTACAGAGGCATGAGAAAGGAGCTGGCCAAAGTTGCTTGGAATGGGACACTAGTAGGGATGACAGTAGAACAGCATTTGCTGGAGCTTCTGGGGGTAATTTGGAAGGCACAGGATAGATACATACCAAATATGAAGAAGTAATCAACAGGGAGGTTGAGGCAGCCAAAATGGCAAGAGAAGTTGAAAACTACAATAAAAGGAAAAGTGAGAGCATATAAAGTAGCAAAAATTAGTGGGAAGTTAGAGGATTAGGAAGCTTTTAAAAACACCAGAAGACAACTAAAAAGCCATAAAGAGAGAAAAGATGAAATATGAAGGCAAGCCAGCCAATAATATAAAATAGGATAACAGAAGTTTTTTCAGATATAGAAGAAGTAAAAGAGGTGAGAGTGGATATTAGACCACTGGAACATGATGCTGAAAAAATAGTAATGGTGGGAAGGCTGGGGAGGTGGGGGGGAGAACAAAGAAACGGTGAATGAACTTAACAAGTATTTTGTGTCAGTCTTCACTATGGCAGACACGAGCAGTATTCCAGAAATTCGAAGAGTCAGGAGCAGAAATGAGTGTAGTTGTGATTACTAAGGAGAAAGTGCTTGGGAAGGTGAAAGGTCTGAAGGCAGCTAGGTCATCTGGGCCAGACAGACTATACCTGAAGGTTCTGAAAATGACAGGTGAAGAGATTGTGGAGGCAGTATTAATGATACAAAGGTACTGTAGGTGGAGGGGCAGGTAATGTTGAGGAAGCATGACTCTGAGAAAGGGCTTGGACAGATTGGGAGAATGGGCAAAGAAGTGACAGATGGAATATAGCGTACGAAAGTGTATGGCCATGCACTTTGGTAGAAGGTAAAAAGGCATAGAGTATTTTCCAGATGGGGAGAAAATTCAAAAATCAGAGTTGCAAAGGAACTTTGGAATATTTGTGCAGGATTCTCTAAAAGGTTAACTTGCAAGTTGAGTCAGTGGTAAGGAAGACAAATACAACGTTAGCATTCATTTTGAGAGGACTAGAATATAAGAGCAAGGATGTAATGCTGAGGCTTTATAAGGCGTTGGTGAGACTGCACTTGGAGTATTGTGAGCAGGTTTGGTACCCCTTACCTAAGTAAAGATGTGCTGGCATTGGAGAAGGTCCAGAGGAGGCCTAAAATTGCTGCAGTTTACAAGAATGAAGGAGGATAGAAACCATAGAAACTACAGCACAGAAACAGGCCTTTTGGCCCTTCTTGGCTGTGCCAAACCATTTTCTGCCTAGTCCCACTGAGCTGCACACGGACCATATCCCTCCATACACGTCCCATCCATGTATCTGTCCAATTTATTCTTAAATGTTAAAAAAGAACCCGCATTTACCACCTCATCTGGCAGCTCATTCCATACTCCCACCACTCTCTGTATGAAGAAGTCCCCCCTAATGTTCCCTTTAAACTTTTCCCCCCTCACCCTTAACCCATGTCCTCTGGTTTTTTTCTCCCCTTGCCTCAGTGGAAAAAGCCTGCTTGCATTCACTCTATCTATACCATCATAATTTTATATACCTCTATCACATCTCCCCTCAATCTTCTACGCTCCAGGGAATAAAGTCCTAACCTATTCAACCTTTCCCTGTAACTGAGTTTCTCAAGTCCCGGCAACATCCTTGTAAACCTTCTCTGCACTCTTTCAACCTTATTTATATCCTTCCTATAATTTGGTGACCAAAACTGAACACAATACTCCAGATTCGGCCTCACCAATGCCTTATACAACCTCATCATAACATTCCAACTCTTATACTCAATACTACGATTAATAAAGGCCAATGTACCAAAAGCTCTGTTTACGACCCTATCTACCCGTGACGCTACTTTTAGGGAATTTTGTATCTGTATTCCCAGATCCCTCTGTTCCACTGCACTCCTCAGGGCCTTACCATTAACCCTGTATGTTTTACCTTGGTTTGTCCTTCCAACGTGCAATACCTCACACTTGTCTGTATTAAACCCCATTTGCCATTTTTCAGCCCATTTTTCCATCTGGTCCAAGTCCCTCTGCAGGTTCTGAAAACCTTCCTCACTGTCTACTACACCTCCAGTCTTTGTATCATCAGCAAATTTGCTGATCCAATTTACCACATTATCATCCAGATCATTGATATAGATGACAAATAACAATGGACCCAGCACTGATCCCTGTGGCACACCACTAGTCACAGGCCTCCACTCGGAGAAGCAATTCTCTACTACCACTCTTTGGCCTCTTCTATTGAGCCAATGTCTAATCCAATTTACCACCTCTCCATGTATACCTAGTGACTGAATTTTCCTAACTAACCTCCCATGAGGGATCTTGTCAAAGGCCTTACTGAAGTCCATGTAGACAAAATCCACTGCCTTCCCTTCATCCACTTTCCTGGTAACCTCCTCGAAAAACTCCAATAGATTGGTCAAACATGACCTACCACGCATAAAGCCATGTTGACTCTCCCTAATAAGTCCCTGTCTATCCAAATGCTTGTAGATTCTGTCTCTTAGTACTCCATCCAATAACTTACCTACTACCGACGTTAAGCTTACTAGCCTATAATTTCCTGGATTATTTTTCGATCCTTTTTTAAACAATGGAACAACATGAGCCACTCTCTAATCCTCTGGCACCTCACCTGTAGACAGCGACATTTTAAATATTTCTGCCAGGGTCCCTGCAATTTCAACACTAGTCTCCTTCAAAGTCCGAGGGAACACCCTGTCAGGTCCTGGGGATTTATCCACTTTAATTTTCCTCAAGACAGCAAGGACCTCCTCCTTTTTGATCTGTACAGTTTCCATGATCTCACTACTTGTTTCCCTTAATTCCATAGACTTCATGCCAGTTTCCTTAGTAAATACAGATGCAAAAAACCTATTTAAGATCTCCCTCATTTCCTTTGGTTCTGCACATAGCCGACCCCTCTGATCTTCAAGAGGACCAATTTTATCCCTTACAATCCTTTTGCTCTTAATATACCTGTAAAAGCTCTTTGGATTATCCTTCACTTTGACTGCCAAGGCAACCTCATGTCTTCTTTTAGCCCTCTTGATTTCTTTTTTAAGCATTTTCTTGCACTTCTTATACTCCTCAAGCACCTTATTTACTCCCTGCTTCCTATACATGTCATACAACTCCCTCTTCTTCTTTATCAGAGTTGCAATATCCCTTGAGAACCAAGGTTCCTTATTCCTATTCACCTTGCCTTTAATCCTGACAGGAACATACAAATTCTACACTCTCAAAATTTCTCCTTTGAAGGCTTCCCACCTACCGATCACATCCTTGCCAGAGAACAACCTGTCCCAATCCACGCTTTTTAGATCCTTTCTCATTTCTTCAAATTTGGCCTTCTTCCAGTTAAGAACTTCAACCCTAGGACCAGATCTATCCGTGTCCATGATCAAGTTGAAACTAATGGTGTTATGATCACTGGAACCAAAATGCTCCCCTACACAGACTTCTGTCACTTGTCCTAACCCGTTTCCTCACAGGAGATCCAATATTGCATCCCCTCTAGTTGGTCCCTCTACATCTTGATTTAGAAAACTTTCCTGAACACATTTTACAAACTGTAAACCATCTAGACCCCTAACAGTATGGGAGTCCCAATCAATATATGGAAAATTAAAATCCCCTACCACCACAACTTTATGTTTCCTGCAGTTGCCATCTATCTCTCTGCAGATTTGCTCTTCCAATTCTCGTTGACTATTGTGTGGTCTGTAATACAATCCCACTAATGTGGCCATACCTTTCCTGTTTCTCAGCTCCACCCATAAGGACTCAGTAGACAAGCCCTCTAATCTGTCCTGCCTGAGCACTGCTGTAATATTTTCCCTAATAAGCAATGCTACTCCCCCACCTTTCATTCCTCTGCCTCGATCACATCTGAAACATCGGAACCCTGGAATATTAAGCTGCCAGTCCTGCCCCTCCTGTAGCCAAGTTCCACTAATTGCTGTAACATCATAATTCCACGTGTCAATCCACGCCCTCAACTCATCCGCCTTCCCCGCAATACTCCTAGCATTGAAATATATACACCTCAGTAGATTTTTACCACCACTCACAACCTTTCTATTAGCGGATTTGCTTGAACTTTTAACACCATTTATTTTCACCCCAGCCACACTGTCATCTCTGGCACTCTGGTTCCCATCCCCCTGCAAATCTAGTTTAAAGCCTCCCCAACAGCACTAACAAACCTCCCTGAAAGGATATTGGTCCCCCTGTAGTTCAAGTGTAACCCGTCTCTCTTGTACAGGTCCCACCTGCCCCAGAAGAGGTCCCAATGATCCTGAAATCTGAAACCCTGCCCCCTAAACCAGTTCCTCAGCCATTTGTTCATCCTCCAGAGCATCCTATTCCTACCCTCACTGGCACGTAGCACAGGTAGCAATCCTGAGATTACCACCCTCGAGGTCCTGCTTTTCAACTTCCTACCAAGCTCTCTATACTCACTCTCCAGGACCTCCTCACTCTTCCTTGCTATGTCATTGGTACCGATGCGCACCAGGACATCTGGCTGGTCACCCTCCCACTTCAGAATGTCATGCAATCGATCAGAGACATCCTTGACCCTGGCACCCGGGAGGCAACAAACCATCCTGGATTCTCTGTCACGACCACAGAACCTCCTATCTGCACCCCTAACTATCGAGTCCCCTATCACTACCGCTCTCCTCTTTTCCCCCCTCCCTTCTGCACTGCAGAGCCAGACTCAGTGCCAGAGATCCGGCTACTGCAGCTTGTCCCAGGTAAGTCATCCCCCCAACAGTATCCAATGCGGTATACTTGTTGTTGAGGGGAATGGCCACAGGGGAACCCTGCTCTGCCTGCCCTTTCCTCTTCCCTTGCCTGACAGTGACCCAATTTCCTGTCCTCTGCTCCTTTGGCGTAACTACCTCCCTGGAGCTACTATCTATAATTTCCTCATTCTCCCGAATGATCCGCAGATCATCCAGCTCCTGCTCCAGTTCCCTAACGCGGTTTGTCAGGAGCTGCAGCTGGATGCACTTCTTGCAGGTGTCGTTGTCAGGGACACCGGAGGGCTCCCTGACTTCCCACATCCTGCAAGAGGAGCATTCCAACATCCTGCCTAGCATTCTCTCTACTCAAAATAATCTGAACAAAAAAACTTACCGGAACCTACCCTGGCCTTTGCCTGTTCTCGCCGAAGCCTGTTTGAGCCAAAGCCGTCCCACTCTGACTCAGTCCACTCCGACGATGGCCGCTACAACGATGGCCGCTGTATATCATTGAAAATTATGAAATATTGAAAGGTGCAAACAGAGTGGATATAGAGAGGACGTTTCGTATAGTGGGTGGCCCTAGGACTAGAAGCACAGCCTCAGAATAGAGGAACGTCCATTAAGAACAGAGATGAGAAGAAATTTCTTTAGCTAGAGGGTGGTGAGTCTATGGAATTCATTGGCACGGACAGCTGGGGAGGCCAAGTCATTGTGTATATTTAAAGCAGAGGTTTAGAGGTTTTTGGTTAGTCAGGGTGTCAAAGATTATGGGGAGAAGACTGAAGAATGGATTTGAGGAGGGAAAATAAATCAGCCATGATGGAATGGTGGAGCAGGCTTGATGGGCCAAGTGGCCTAATGTCTTACATATTCTCTCCTTCATCCTTGTCCTACCCTCTAGCTAGTTATCTTTTCTTTCTAATGTATATATCAAATGCATTAGGATTCTCACCAAGGACTTTCCAATGGCCCATTTTAACCTTCCTGTCCTGCTAAGCACCCCCAGCATTTTGAGTGTGTCACTCTGGATTTCCAGCATCTGCTGAATCTCTTGTATTTATGATCTGCTGATCCACTGTGAAGTCTCTTCGAGTTATGCCTACCTTGAAAAAGTTTAAATCTTCACTTTGACAGGAGTTCAGTGAGACCCACTCCCACTGCTCCTCCTCTGTGATCTCTAATGCTCTCTAATTCTTACACCATGTGCTCACCCAGACTCACTGGTATGGCCACACATCCTCCCAGTGAACTTTTCTCTGCTCCCATCTTGTTCCACATGGCTTCCAGCTCAGTTTTCAGCCCTCCTGTCAGATTCCTTCTTCTTCAGCCCTTTACTTTTTCCACTTACCACTCCAAGCTTCTCACTTCATACCCCCTCCCCCAGCCACCAATCTTCTCCCTCACCTGGCTCCACCTATCATCTTCAAGCTTGTACTCCTTCCCCTCCTCCACCTTCTTATTTTGGCTTCTTCCGCCTTCGTTTCCAGTCCTGATTCAGGGTTTCGGCCCTAAATGTTGACTGTGTCTTACGAGGAAAGCTGGAGTATGTTATGGTTTTTCTCTTTGGAGCAAAGGAGAATGGGAAGTGGTATGATAAAGCTGGATAAAATGATAAGAGGCATTGACAGAGTGGACAGCCAGCACCTTTCTTCTGGGGTGGAAATAGCTAATTTTAGAGGGCATAATTTTAAGGTGATTAGAGGAAAATATATGGGAAAGTCAAAGGTAGGTTTTTTACAGAGAAAGTGGTGGGTGCCTAGAATGTGCTGCCTGGAGTGGTGGTAGAAACGGATACATTAGAGACTTTTAAGAGACTCTTAAGTAGGCACGCGGATGATAGAAAAATGGAAGGCTGTGAAGGAGAAAAGGGTTAGATTGATCTTGGATTAGGGTAAAAGGTCAGTACAACATTGGCCTGTACTGTGCTTTATGTTCTATGATACTCAGACACAAATTTAATTTGCTCTTATTTGAATGTTAAATGGCAATATAATAAGCTTTTCACTGAGTTTGGTGCTTTTAAAGGGTATGCAGGAAACAAGGTTTCAGTGTCTTTAAAAAGGGAGAGCAGAAAATGGGTCGTGTTTAAAGGGAGTTCTCGGAACATGATTCTGAGGAGTTTAAAGGAAATGTGAGAACTAGGACCATAAGACCATAAGACAAAGGAGCAGAAGTTGGCCATTCGGCCCATCGAGTCTGCTCTGCCATTTTATCCTGAGCTGATCCATTCTCCCATTTAGTCCCACTCCCCCGTCTTCTCACCATAACCTTTGATGTCCTGGCTACTCAGATACCTATCAATATCTGCCTTAAATACACCCAATGACTTTGGCCTCCACTGCTGCCCGTGGCAACAAATTCCATAAATTCACCACCCTCTAACTAAAAAATTTTCTTTGCATTTCTGTTCTGAATAGGCGCCCTTCAATCCTCAAGTCATGCCCTCTCGTACTAGACTCCCCCATCATGGGAAACAACTTTGCCACATCCACTCTGTCCATGCCTTTCAACATTTGAAATGTTTCTATGAGGTCTCTCCTCATTCTTCTAAATTCCAAGGAATACAGTCCAAGAGCGGACAAACTTTCCTCATATGTTAACCCTCTCATTCCCGGAATCATTCTAGTGAATCTTCTCTGTACCCTCTCCAATGTCAGCACATCCTTTCTTAAATAAGGAGAACAAAACTGCCCACAGTACTCCAAGTGAGGTCTCACCAGCACCTTATAGAGCCTCAATATCACATCCCTGCTCCTATACTCTATTCCTCTAGAAATGAATGCCAACATTGCATTCGCCTTCTTCACCACCAACTCAACCTGGAGGTTAACCTTAAGGGTATCTTGTACGAGGACTCCCAAGTCCCATTACATCTCAGAACTTTGAATTCTTTCCCCATTTAAATAATAGTCTGCCCGTTAATTTCTTCTGCCAAAGTGCATAACCATACACTTTCCAACATTGTATTTCATTTGCCACTTCTTTGCCCATTCTTCCAATCTATCCAAGTCTCTCTGCAGACTTTCCGTTTCCTCAGCACTACCTGCCCCTCTACCTATCTTCGTATCGTCAGCAAACTTAGCCACAAAGCCATCAATTCCATAATCCAAATCATTGATGTACAATGTAAAAAGAAGCGGCTCCAACACGGACCCCTGTGGAACACCACTAGTAACTGGCAGCCAACCAGAATAGGATCCCATTATTCCCACTCTCTGTTTCCTGCCAATCAGCCAACGCTCTATCCACGTTTGTAACTTTCCCGTAATTCCATGGGCTCTTATCTTGTTAAGTAGCCTCATGTGTGGCACCTTGTAAACCCTAGTAAGTTTAAAGGAAATGTGAGAAAGAGGATCCTGATGAGTTTAAAGGGTATATGAGAAGCAGTCCTGGTTAGTTTAAAAGAATTGTGAGAAACAGGGCCCTAGTGAGTTCAAATGGAAGGTGCTTGAATCAGAGCTGTCATTACTTTAAAGGAAATGTTTGAAACCGTGATGTATTTAAAGGGAACACTTAAAATAGGGTCCCGATGAGTTTAAAGGTAGTGTGGAAAGAAACGGCATTCAATGTTTTTAAAGAAAGCTTGGAAACAAAACACAGTGAGCTAGAAAATAAATTCTTCTTTCTGAACAATTGGATACCCAAATTAGCGAAGCGTTACTATATTTTATCCTGTCTCCATAAGCTAAATTTGAGCAAAGACAAACACAAATGAAATGAGATGATAAACAAAACTCTCTCACCCACTCCCTAATTACACAAATAGGCTTTTACTACAAAGCCTATCCCTTGGGAAGTGAACACATTTTGTAATTTATTATAGTAGATATATGGAAGAATGCAACTGTGAGACTGTTGATTGACTTAAACCTTTGTTGGCAAAGCACTTGCCAAGTCTCACAGTCAGGTGGGTTAAATTGCACTCAGTATTTCTTCAGCTTGAAGGTTATGATTTTATTCTGTTTTTCTTGAACTAACATGGTAACTATGATGTTTCTTCTTGCTGTTTTATGCTTCTAGGTGGCGTTGGTCTTTGCTAAGTGGTGGTACTGTTAAGGAAGGAGAGTTACTGCAAAGTGGTTGGGTTGCTCGTCAGCCAATCTCTTTTGTGATGAAGTCACTGCTGATGCAGGAGAGAGAGGAGTATAATTCACAGCAAAATGAGGCAAGGTCAACACACCTCTGATGACACACTGAGTAAACATCAAAACACAGGCCCAGTTATAAAACCTACCTAGAAAAGTAGGCTTATGGAAAGCAATAGAAATAAGTACAATGTGCTCTAAGGTCTGGAAGTAACAAGCATGCTTAACAATTGTGATTGTGGTGTAGAGAGTATTGAATAAAATTATTGTGGTTGATATAAAAGTTGATTACTGTTTGTCATTCTGTCATTTATGAATCATGAGGCAAAGATTTACTCAACTGCAATAAATGCGGTAAATGCAGTTCATCTACTAATGCTGTCATATTGCATAACCACACACCCTCTGTTCAATTTAGAGCTCTGTAAAGCTACAGAAGTTTAACTTGTAGAATTACAAAGTAAATTTTATTATCAGAGTACATATATGTCACCACATAAAACCATAAGATTCTTTTTCCTGCGAGCACACTCAGCAAATCTACAGAATGGTGACGATAACAGGATCAATTAAAGATCAAATAGAGCAGAAAAGGCAACAACTGTGCAAATGTAAATACAAGTAAATAGCAATGATGACAAGAGCATGAAATAACAAAGATAAAGAATCCTTGAAGTGAGATCATTGATCGTAAGAACATCTCAATAGATGAGTGTAGTTATCCCTTTTGATGGCTAAAGGATAACTGTTCTTGAACGTGGTGGTGTGAGCCCTGAGTCTCTTGTGCCCTCTACCTGATGGCAGCAGTGGGAAAAGGGCGTGGAATTCAATGGAAGAAGTAGGCCACAGAGCAGAACTTCTAGGAGAGCTGTTGTCTTTCCATTATTCTCAGCAGGTGCGTGACAAGTTCCTCAGATATCGTTTCCTTCAGACAGAGGCAGGTGTTGTTGGGTGTTCAGTTGCAAATACAGAAAAATTCTTATTCCCTAAATGGTTTCTCCCAGTTATCATTACTTATCTGACCTTCCAGAGTACAAAATTAAAATTTATTAGATAATTCTGCAAGAAGCAAACAATGAAGTAGAACCAGGTTTTGCCATAAATATAACAAATATTTATGGATAATAGAGAAGACATCTGGCAATTTTGCTTTTATTTCCTGAGGCAGTGAGTTCAAGGTATTATACAGGAGCTTTATAAAAATCCAATTGGCTGCACTTGGAGTATTGTATGCAGTCTGTTCAGTCCGGTCACCCCATTATGGGAATGATTTGGAGACTTTGGAGAGGATGCAAAAGAGCTCTACCAAGAACTTGCCTGGATTAGAGGGCCTGTGCTAAGAAGAGGTTGGACAATCTCTGGAGCAATGGAGACTGAAGGGAGATCAATCAGAAGTTCATAAGTTTATGAGAGGCATAGATAAAGTAGATAGCTAGTGTCTTTCTCCCAAGGTTGAAATGTCTGATACTAGAGGGCGTGCATTGAATGTGAGGGGTAGTGAGTTCAACAGAGATATATGGGACAAGATTTTTACACAGAGAACGGTGGGTACCTGGAATGGCTCTCAGAGTTATTAGTGGAGGCAAATGTGATAGAAACAAATAAGACACTTTCGCATAGGTACATGAGTATACAGAGAATGGAGGGGTTATGGACATTGCATGGGCAGAAGGGATTAGTTTAATTAGGTGGTTAATATGTTCAGCACAAAATCCAGGATTAAACAGCTTGTCTTGTGAAGACCATTTGACAGCTCTGGGCCTGTATTCACTGGAATTCAGAAGAAAGTGGGGTGACCTAATTGAAACCTATCAAATGGTGAAAGGCCTTGATAGAGTGGATGTGGAGAGGATGTTTCCTGTGGTGGGAGAGTCTAAGACCAGAGGACACAGCTTCAGAATAGAGGGGTGTGCTTTTCGAACGGAGATGAGGAGGAATTTCTTTAGGCTGACAGTGATGAATCTGTGGAATTCTTTTCCACAAGCTGCTGTGGAGGCCAAGCCTTTATGTATATTTAAGGCAGAGGTTGATAGATTCTTGATTGATCAGGGCATGAAGGGATACAGAGGGAAGGCAGGAGATTGGGCCTGAGAGGAAAAATGGATCAGCCATGATGAAATGGAGGAGCAGACTTGATAGGCCAAATGGCCTAATCTTGCTCCTATTTCTTATGATCTTATGGCCTTAAAATCATGGGCAAAACTCCCTGTGCTGCACAGCTCTGTTTTCTATGCTCTATCACAAAATAATTATTTAGTCATTCTTATGGCTCTTAGTTGAAGGTAATCATCAGGTTAGAAAGTAAGTGGAGTAGTTAAAGCAGTGACCACAGATTCATTCTGCAACATGTATAAGGCATGAACAAGATCATCGCCATATTTCAATGTCCCCAATACAAAATGTTGTAATTCACACAAGTAGAACTTTGCTAATGCTGATGCACACACTTGCCCTACAAAACATACAGTATCTCCTATTTACTCAGTTACAGATGGAGTAATGATTAATACCTAGGGATCCCAAAGTTTGCACAGGCCTATTGCTGAAATTTAACAAGTTGCTACCATCTGGCATATGAATATTGCCTTATATAAATATATTGCTGTGCTCATTCATGGTGGGTGCGTGGAATGCACTACCAGCAAAGGTGGTAGAGGCAGATACGACAGGGTCTTTCAAGAGACTAAGATAGATAGATGGAGCTTAGAAAAATAGAGGTAATTCTGGGCAGTTTCTTGAGTAGGTTACACGGTCGGCACAACATTGTGGGCTGAAGGGCCTGTAATGTGCTGTAGATTTCTATGTTCTATGTTCATTAGGATATTGGCTTATGGAGTTATGTTGAGTTGTACAGAAAGAATCCCAGCTTCCAGCAGTTCCTTCCATCCCATTAGATTGTTTCATTATGATGAGTACTACAGACTTTGGTGGCTGAAGTATTGGATCAAGTGATGATTCCATCAATTATTGAGGAAGGAGTTGCTTGCATCCTTGATCTGCTGGGGGCATCTAGAACTAGAGGGCACAGCCCCAAACTGAGAGACAGCTTTTTAGAACAGAGGTGAAGAGGAATTATTTTAGCCAGAAAGTAATGAATCTGTAGAATGCTCTGCACAGACGACAGCGGAGGCCAAGTCCGTGGGTATACTTAAGGTAGAAGTTAATCATTTCCTGATCAGTCAAGGTATCAAAGGATATGGCGAGAAGGCATGTGTATGGGGTTGAGTGAGATCTAGGATCAGCCATGGTGGAATGGCAGAGCAGACTCGATGGGCTGAATGGTGTAATTCTGCTCCTGTGACTTATGGTCTTATGGTCTTAAAGCATAATGTGTACCAATAGTTGGAGATATACTTTTATAACCAACTTTCAGGTATTATCTTTCAGAAACTCACAGCAGCGAGTGTTTCCAATAGGTACAGGACGTCTCTTCTGTATAATGAAAGGGATAAGACTGATTTAACTCACTCTTGACACCAGGGCAGAAATATTTAATAGGAGGTGTCATATGATTGATATTCAGATTGATATGACTTCAGGAGGAGGAAAGCAGAGAGCCATGAGCCAGTCCATCTCAGGAGATCAGAGGCAGAGGGGGTCAGCAGCTTTAAATTCGTCAGTGTTATCTTTTCAGAGGATCTGTTCTGCGCTCAGCATATAGGTCCAATTATGAAGAAAGCATGGCTGCACCTCTGCTTCCTTAGAAGTTTGCAAAGATTCAGCATGACATAAAAAACTTTGACATATCTCTATTGATGTGTGGTGGGCCGTTTTATTGATAGGTTGCATCACAGCCTGGTATGGAAACATCGATGCCCTTAAATGGAAAATCTTATGAAAAGTAGTGGATACAATGCAGTCCATCACAGATAAAACCTTCACCAGCACTGAGCACATCTACACAGAGTGCTGTTGCGGGAAAGAAGCATCCATCCTCAAGAACCCCCACCACCCAGGCCATGCTCTTTTCTCACTGCTGCCAATGCAAAGAAGTACAGGATCCTCAGGACCCACACCACCAGGTTCAGGAACAGCTATTACCCCTCAACCGTCAGGCTCTTGAACCATTAGAAATAATTTCACTCAACTTCGCTCAACATCATTTGCCCCAGTACTGGACTGTTCCCACGATCTATAAACTCACTTTCAAGGATTCGTCATTTAACGTTCTTGATATTTATTACTTATATATTAATATTATTATTATCTTTTTCTCTTTTGTAAATGTACTGTTTGTTGCCATTGGCATTTTGGCTGTTTGTCCATCCTGTTGGGTGCAGTCTTTCATTATTTCTATTATGTTTCTTGCATTTACTGTGTAAGCCTGCAAGAAAACAAATCTTATTGTATATGGCGACCTACAGGTATATGTAGTTTGATAATAGATGTACTTTGAATTTGGATTGGAGGAAAGTAGAGGAGGAATGTCAGAAATATGTTTTTGGTGAGAGTGTGGAATGCGCTGTCAGGGGTGGTGATAGAGGCAGATACATTAGGGCATTTAAAATAAACTCTCAGATAGGCACATGGATGAAAGAAAAATCGAGGGCTATGTTGGAGGGAAGAGTTAGATTGAGCTTAGAGTAGGCTAAAAGATCAGCACAACTTTGTGCTCCAAAGGACCTGTACTATAGTGTTCTATGTTTGCTGTTCTAAGTATATGATGGAGGAATTGGCACAAGTGAGAAATGCTTTGCTTGATATCTTTCATTGTCTTTGAATATTGTTTAGTTTTTAAATTCTATCCTTGTGTTAGCATTTTCTTCTTTCTCCTGGTGACTGTAGTGACACTGTGTAAAACTGAATTATTTGTGTGACATTTGAAAGGCTGTCCAGCAATGCCTAGCACATTGAGCTCAATGTTGCTGCTTAGAGTTTCTTTCTGTATTGCTGTTTCTCACTGTTGTATTTATTGTCATCCCTACACATTTGGCATCCAGCTCACTTAATTCTTGGTTCTGAAAATGCAGTGTACCATCTTCTCTTGACACCTTCTCCCCACAGTACATACACAGCCTCAGTCAATCACAAAATTTGAGAAATCACCAGTTTAGTTATCAGCAATTTGGATAAATAGAATCCTTGACAAATATATTCGAACAATGAAACTGTGTAACATAGTTCAATAAACTGCAGTAATACTGGGGATATGAAATACCAGGAAGAATGCAGATGCTGCAAATCTGGTGCCAACACACACACAAAATGCTGGTCAGGCAGCATCCAATGGAGGCACTTATGGAAGGAAAACGTAGTTCATGTTTTGAGCCTAGACTGTTTCAAGAAAGAATGCAGAGGCCAGAATAATAAGGGTGGAGGGAGAGGCAGGAGCATGAGCTATTGTGTGATACATAAACCCAGGTGAGGTATGGAGGAGGGATGACATGAGAAGCTGGGAAGTGATAGGTGGAAGAGGACAAAGGCTAAGAAAGACGGAAACTGAAAGGAGAGGGCAGTGGACCATGGAATTAAAAAAAAGGACATGAGGATTCGGAGGGAAGAAGGCATGGGTGATGGGGAAGGTCAGGGGAGGGGAAAGAGAAGGGGTCAAGGACGGGGGGGGGTAAGGGAAAACAAAGGGTTGGTGATGGAGACAGAGGGGAATAATAGCTGGAAGCTGGAGAAATCAATGCTGATGCCATCAGATAGGAGACTTCCAAGATGGATATGAGTTGTCAATGGAAGTGGTAGCTGATGGTCTGATTTCAACATTTAAGAAAGGTTTGGCCGTCTATTTCAAAGCATCAAAGAGAATGTGGAGGAGGCCAGCGGTCACTTTCCACAGAGACGGTTGACGGTGGTTGGTAGCTGGGTCGGCAGTATTCAGAGAACCGCATGTTGGTGGCATGTTGGTCGCTCATCATGGAAGGACTGAGGTCAAGCAGTCGCTCTCTTCGGTTCCGGCAGGAGGATATTTCCGAAATCGTGAGATTTATGTGATTATTGGACTGTAGCGCATATTGCTCTGCTTCAGATTTCTGTGATTTCTTTCTTGTCACCAATTAGCAGGTTGGGGTTCTGGTTGGGTGATTTGTTGGCTTTTGTGCGAGTGAAGGGTTGGGGATTTGGAATTTGATGTTCTTGTTTTTTTCTGTCTGGGTAATCAGGTGGTTTTTGTGTGTGAGAGAAACAGGGTTTGGAGTTTGGTGTTGTTGACGCTGTTATTTTACGGGGCAGGGTGTTGGGGTTTGCGGTTTGCAAGTTTTGTTTTTTTTTCTTTTCATGTGGGGAGGGAGGTTGATGTTTTCTCTTTCAACAGCTTCCATGGTGTTTTGGTATTTCATGGATATCTGGAGAAGGCGAAAGTCAGAGCTGTATTGTACTTGCATACTTTGACAATAAAAATGAACCTTTGAAAATGAATGGACGGGTACGGAGGGCAATGGTCTAGGTGCAAGTTGATGGGACTAGGCAGAATAATGGTTTGGCATGGACTAGATGGGCCAGAGGACCTGTTTCTATGACTCTACAACTCTAAGTATCAGACCTTCATAATTTTGCAGATGTACGAAATGCTTAGACATCTAGGAAAGAAAGATACAAAGCTTACCATTCAGTTCTCCAAATTTTAAGTTACATGAACCAGCAGCAGGAAAGTGTCATAACTGACAATTAGACAAAATGTTAACTTCAAGCCCAAGACCCAGATAGAAAAACAGGCCCTCATGATGGGGTTAGGAGGGGATTTGGAGATGTTGCTGCAGATCAATGTATCAATGCATTTACAATTATACTGTTAGCTGCCGCAAAACAAAGAAAGCTACAGACCAAATGAGGGCAAATAGGATGAGAATGGATGATACAATGGTCATTTTGGGCATGGTGGGACATAGGGTCTGTATTTGTGCTCTCTGACTCTAAGATTGTATAATTTTTGATCAATTTTGTTACATTTATATACTTAGTATTTTACTAACATTGTATGCTGGGATATAGAGTGAGAAAAGAAAATGATGAAAACATTTGAGGAAATTATAGGAAGAATTCATTGCTTTTGTTTTACCAGGGAATTATGAGCTTGAAACAAGAAATGTGTATACCTGTATTACTTTCTGTACAGCCTTCTATTTTTAATTTATAACTTAATGAATATTTGGCCCGACTTTCCTGAGTAATGTCAATAATTCTGCGGGAAACCACTGGCATTTCTGTACAGGTTTAAGGAAGCTTAGGACTGCTACACAAATGTGCTTAAATGCAGAAGATCCAAAAAGGGTCAATCTACAGCTCGATTTAATACTTAGGGGTTTGGATTATTAAATAACTTCAGAATATTGAAAATGCAACAGTGCCAATTAAACTCTGTGTTTCAAATGGAGGACTGCACAACAAATTAAATCAAAAGAACTGGCTCTCTTTTGTTGGAGGTGGTTATGGGCAGGCGGTTTTGTGGCACTATTAGTGCTTGTACTTACATGTCTCTGCCTGGGTGCTATGGAGGTCTTGCTTTACGCAATCACAGGGAACAGTGGAAGATCCCAGCTGCATACAAACAGGTTAGCTGCAGGGACAAAGTTTCCTGACAGTACAAGTAAGCTGGAAAAGTTAGATGAGAGAAGGATGCAGGGAGACAGAAGCAGGTTAGGTGACCATGTAAAAAAATAGTGCAGCAATTTGAACGGTTGCCTTTATGCCCCAGAGGCCACGGTTCATTTGGGTGCTGTTGGCTAGAAAGAATTAAAATCTGCAAATCACCGAACAGGAATGAGAGAAGGGCATTGGAAGCAGACAAAGCAATTGTCTTTATCCTCACCATGTGGTTGAAGGAATGGAGGCTGCTATTTTGAGACTGTTCTTGCAGCCACCATTTTGTGAACTGTTTAGTCAACTGCTTCTTTCTCAGGGATGGCTTAATCAGGGCAATTGAAAGTGGACACAACGCGTTTCCTGCTGGTGATCTGAGACCACTTCCAAATAAGAATGTCTATTTGATTATGTAGAAACGGCAGGCTTGCAAAAAGAGCAGTCTGTGATCTGAAGTAGCCTAAGCTCAGCGTTTGGCTGGCCTGGCTAAACTGGTTTGAATTGGTCTGATTTGGAAAGAACAAAGGAAGTTACCTGAGGGACAAGTTTGGAGGAAGAGTCATAAAATAATACTGTTTGTAGCCTTGGGCTGGATCCAATGAGAAGCTGACACAAGTCAGTCAGAAGAGCCTGAACCAACAAAATTGAATCACAACTGGTGGATCTCATAAGGAAAAGGAAAAGAATGGAGGATTTTGGGAGTACAGGCAGCGACAACTCTGGAGACCAATCATCACAGCAGTGGATGACCCCACATCAGAAATGCGGAGATTATACTGAGATCATGAGGAATGCCTCTGTTTCCCAGGTACTGTATTACCATCTATTCTTTGACTGTTCAGGGAGGGTCCCGGAAACGTAGTTCTGCGTAATTCACGTATTTATTATTAACTGAAATAATGAAGGTATTTCAAATCACAAACAAGAGAAAATCTGCAGATGCGGGAAATTTAAGCAACACACACAAAATGCTGGAGGAATTCAGCAGGCCAGGCAGCACCTATGGAAAAAAATTACAGTCAAAGTTTCGGGCCAAATCCCTTCGGCAGGGGTGAAAGGTATTTGCCAATTAATACAGCCTCTCTCTGTGCCTAACGGATCATTACAATTGAGGGGGAATATCTCCAACAGTGCTCTCTGTGTGAAGTTAGCTTTTTCTTTCCATGAACATGTGGGTTTGCACTGGCTGGTCTGGTTTCTTCCCTTATTCCAAAGATATGCTGATTAATTAGATGGTTCCTGCAAACTACCTGGTAGGATAGGTTAATGGCAAAAGGAATCAAAGCGGAGTCAATGGACACATGTAAGACATGAAGAGCAAAAGGGATAGTATTAGTATCGACGATGAAGTCTGTAGATGCTGGAAATGCAAAGCAACACACATAAAATGCTGGAGGATCTCAGCAGATCAGGCAGCATCTGTGGAAATGAATAGATAGTTGACATTTCCAGCTGAGACTCTTCTTCAGGACTGAAAAGGAAGGGGGAAGAACCCCACAATATAGAGTTGCATTTACAGATAAGGAACAGAGCAGGTAGACAGGTAGAGCCCAATGGCCAAAATGAAATAGACTGGAAGATCAAGAGGATGTGGTAAAATAAGGAGAGTTAAATGGAATGGATGGGACTGCTCCCTGGGAGCTGTCATGGACCTGATTGGTCAAATAGTTCCTTCTATGTTGTAAATATATCTTTGCAGCCTTTGTAATTTGTGGCCTTCTCCTAAAACCCTTAATAACTTCCCTGCAATTCAGAAGAAGGACTCCCCTATGTTGAACTGAATGCTTTGCTAAACCCAGCAGCAGAACGGGTCCAAGTGTAGGCTGCATGGTGGAGAAGCCCCTAGTGCAGTCCATTTGCAACATCTCATCTCTGCCCAGAATAGTCATTGTTAATTATACATCTGTGAACAATTTGGTCACCCAGGAAAATGATGCAGCTGATTTGATTAACTGTTTTTAATGCAACCATATCTACATTGAAAACATCTGCCCTCTGTTACTCAATGCAGAAGTAACAGAAATAACAGCAATTGGACACAGGGAGCGAGGGTCCTTCTTTGGTACAAGCACTTCACTTGCTAAACATGGAAATAGTTTTCTAGCAAAGTGTTAGACAATTGGCCTCGCTACATTTACCATTATTTTAAATAATTGCAGAATGAATTAAATTGTGCTAGAAGCATACAAGTGCTTTGGCACAGACAAAGGTTACAGGCTTCATCATTGCCTGCTGACGTTAATGTGTATTCTTTCAGAAAAGGAAAACTATGTTTTCCATATGAGATTACTTAGAATGAAAAGCAACACGATGCATTCGATTAGGCGAATCATCCTGCTGCTAGATGCGCTGTGTTATTTTTACCTGGCTGCTGTTTAGCAATTGACTATGGAAGGTGATCTATGATTAAATCGTGATTTGGAACACAAATCAAATGTTGACTGTGCGTGTGCATTTGATTCAACATCTAGGGCAGAAATCTCACTGAGAACACGAAGGGAGAAATGCACACAAAAGGCAGGAGGGACTCAGCATTTCAGGCAGCATCCATGGAGTGGAATTAACAATTTGAGACTCTTCATCAGCCCTGTGACTGACGAAGGCGGTTTAGTCCCCTCCATAGATGCTGCCTCGCTTGTTGAGTTCCTCCAGCATTTTGTGTGGATTGCTCAAGATTTCCAGCATCTGCAGAATTTCTTGTGTTGAAAGTAAAAGAAGCAATTGGCCATTGTGCCATCAGTAATTTAACTTCTGAATCAGGTGCCTTCCTGGAATACATGGACTTGCTTACCTTATGAACTGCAGAGTATCAAGCAGCCACAACAATGAAGAAAGCACAGAAACTATAAACCTCTTATTGTAACTCGTGCCATAAGGTGCACCAGAACCCATGATCAGCTACTGATCGAGATATCAGTCTGGGTTACTGCCAAGATATGCACATTGACCTATTCATGACGACCCTACACATACCCTGTTACGTAGGAGAGGGCAGGGAAGTCCTAACATTAGCAGAAACATGGAGCACGGTCTTTTCGAAGATCAGGCACAACAACTGGTCCTTTGGATGGAGAGCTTCACCGGTATGCTTAATGCTAGCCTGAGCTGTGACTTCTTGTAGGTCATGTAAGTGCATTCAGCAGATCACCGCCCAAGGGGAATTGGCAATGATATCAAAAAAATCTATTAGGGTAGGGAATGAGATGTTTGGTATATCAGTCAAGCCATTGAATAGAAGACTATAAGATATTTGGCCCATCAATTCTGTTTTGCCGTTCCATCATGGCTAATTTATTATCCCTCTCAATCCTGTTCTGCTGCCTTCTCTCCATAACCTTTGATGCCCCGACTAATCAAGAACCTATCACCCTCCACTTTAAATATATCCATTGACTAGGTCTCTACAGTCATCTGTGGCAATGAATTCCACAGGTTCATTACCCTCCAGCTAAAGAAGTTACTTCTAATCTCTGTTCCAAATAGACATTCCTCTATTCTGAGACTGTGCCCTCTGGTCTTAGACACCCCCACAAGAGGAAACATCTTCTCCACAGCCACTCTATCTAGGCCTTTCAATATTCGATAGGTTTCAAATAGATCCCCCCTTCATTCTTCTAAGATATAAGAGTTGGAACGTTATGTCATACCCCTACAAGATATTGGTGTGACTCCATTTTGAGTATTGTATACAGCTTTAGTCATCCTGTTATAGGAAAGTCACCATTAAACTGGAGAGAGTGCAGAGAAGATTTGTGAAGGACTTGAGGATTATAATTATAAGAGAGAGGTTGGGAATTCAAGGACTTTTTTTCCTTGGAGCATAGGCAATTGAGAAATGACATTATAGAGGATTCATGAGGGACATACGGTAAATAAGGTGAATTCACAAGACCGTTTTCCCAGATCTTTTCAACTTTCCTGGAGTTGGTTAATATCCGTAGGAGTGAATTACAGAAACATCCCAGATGCTTATCTGTTTAAATATCTGCCTAGAAATTAATTCACAGTTGCTCAAGCTAAGTGCACCATTATAAAGATGGCAGACCATTTAAACTTGGTTCTGAATTGTTTCGGGAATTTAACAGTCTCTTCTGCACTCTATACAATATGTAAAGCTGCTGACGGGGGATGAATTCAGCAGGGCAGGAAGTATCTGTGGAAGCTGACATTTTGGGCTGAAAAGCTCCATCAGGACTTCTAATGAAGGGTCTCAGGCTGAAACGTTGACTGTTTATTCCCCTCCATAGATACTGTCTGACCTGCTGAGTTCCTCCAGCATTTTGCGTCTTGCTGGATTTCCAGCCTCTGCAGAAGTTTCTTGTGTTTATAGCAGGAGTTGATTTCCTTAAATAAACGTACATGTTAAGTCTCCCTTTGTACCTTAGAGTCTGGAATTTATTTGACCTACTTCCAGGAATAGCAAAATAGTTGTTCAAATTAAGTGCATGTGACTTCATTTGTGATACCTTCAATGCAGCAACTGAGTCAAATTTTAGCTACAACTAGCAGGGCAAATTGCCGACCTGATTGACATTTCTTCATTCTCTACACAGCTCTCAACATTGTGGGTGACAAGAAATCTCAACACACTCAGTTAGTTGTAATGATGCCATGAACCATTGTTCCACTGACTGCAAATTGCAGGACATCTAATTCAATATTAAGTATTTCCTCTGGCTAAATCTTGGGAGGATGAAAGGATTTTCTTCAGTCTCCGCCATAACAGCTGAGGCCGAGTCTGGCGGAATCAGACCATTAACAAGCTTGTCTCCTTTCTGAATCCGAGATAAGCTTTTAAACAAAAAGTGGCAGTATCATGAAAACTACTTGCATTCATTTTTTAACCTCGCCCAAAACCTGTCCTTATTTCAGTTCATTTACAACTGAAACTTTCATCTATACCATCTTTATCTCTGGACGTGACTATTTCATCACATTCCTGAATAGTCTTCCATCTATCCCATAGTCAGCTGGAGTTCATATAAAACTCTTATCCGATCCATAATTCATCCAGTTCAAAGTTCAAAGTAAATTTATTATCAAAGTTCATCTATATCTCCATATACTACTTTAAGATTCATTCACTTGTCAGCATTCAAAGTAGAGGAAATACAATAGAATCAATCAAAAAACAACACACAAAGACTGATAAATAACCTGAAAACTTCAAATAAAATAGTAATAATAATACCTATTAATACATATCAACAATTTTCTTAAAAATGCTGAAAGTGTGCCCAGTGGTGATAGGAGGGAGGAGAAGATGGCGGCGCGACGCAGTGCGCGCGGCCGTTCCGAATGATATCTTATGTTAACTAGGGGGCTGTGCACAATCCTGATTTGATGGAGACAGCCGTGAGGAGCACGGAGGAAGACCTGGAGAAACTTCTGAAATGCCTGCTTCGCTGCCACTGATACTGTGCGATCCAGAATCTCCGGAGGGGAAGGCCCCAAAGCCTCGGCTTTGCCTATTGCCTGTTGCCGGGCCGGCGTCAAAGCGCTCGGCAGAGATGGTGCTCGGTGTCGGAGAGCTAGTCGGAGGCTCGGAGTTTTCAGACGGACTTGGAGTCAGACTGTGGTCGGATGCTTCCAGGATGCTGCATCGGCAAGTTTGCAGCGCTGGAGGTTCACCATCTGAGTGAGATAACTTCAGACGGGGTCAGAAAATTGGGTGACTGTCAGGAGGGGGAAGGAAATGCCAGGATCATGGAGAGCACACCTGTAGCTGTCCCCCTCAGCAACAAATATCTTGTTCTGGATGCTGTTGAGGGGGATGACCTGACAGGGGACGCCCATGGTGACCAGGTCTCTGGCACTGAGCCTGGCGCTGTTGTGCAGGAGGGAAGGAGGGAGAAGAGGAATGCGGTAGTCATAGGGGATTCCATAGACAGGGGAACAGACAGGAGATCCTGTGAGCCTGATAGAGATACTCGCATGGTGTGTTGCCTCCCAGGTACCAGGGTACGGGATGTCTCGGATCGGGCCCTGAATATTCTGAAGGGGGAGGGTGAGCAGCCAGTTGTCTTGGTACATGTTGATACCAATGACATAGATAGGATAAGGGAGGAGGTCCTGAAGAGAGATTTCCAGGAGTTAGGAAGGAAGCTGAGAAGCAGGACCTCCAGGGTAGTAATCTCGGGATTGCTACCTGTGCCACGTGCTAGCAAGGGCAAGAATAGTAGGATCAGGCAGATGAATGCCTGGCTGAGAGACTGGTACAGGGGGCAGGGCTTCAGATTCTTGGATAACTGGGATCTCTTCTGGGGGAAGTATGACCTGTTCAAAATGGACAGGTTACACCTGAACCCGAAGGGGACCAATATCCTGGCGGGAAGGTTTAATAGAGCTGTTAGGGAAGGTTTAAACTAACTTGGCAGGGGGATGGGAACTGGAATGATAGAGCAGAAGAAGGGGAAAACAGAAATAAATCTAAGATAGTGAGCAGTAAAGATGTCAGGAAAGACAGGCAGGTGATGGGGCAAATTTGTAGCCATTGCGATGAGTTGCAGTGCAATAAAGTTGCAGTGAAATCAAAGCAAAAAGTACGAAATACTAGTCTTAAGGTGTTATACTTAAAAGCACGCAGCATAAGGAATAAGGTGAATGATCTTGTTGTACAGCTACAGATTGGCAGGTATGATATTGTGGCCATCACTGAGACGTGGCTAAAGGATGCATGTCTCTGGGAGCTGAACGTCCAAGGATACATGGTGTATCGGAAGGATAGGAAGGTAGGCAGAGGGGGAGGCGTGGCTTTATTGGTAAGAAGTGATATTAAATCATTAGAAAGAGGTGATATAGGATCGGAAGGTGCAGAATCTTTACAGGTTGAGCTAAGAAATAGCAGGGGTAAAAGGACCCTGATGGCAGTTATTTATAGGCCTCCAAACAGCTGCAGTGATGTGGACTACAAATTACAACTGGAAATAGAAAAGGCTTGTCAGAAGGGCAGTGTTATGATAATTATGGGGGATCTTAACATGCGAGTGGATTGGGAAAACCAGGTCGGCACTGGATCTCAAGAGAGAGAATTTGTAGAATGTCAGCGAGATGGCTTTTTAGAACAGCTTGTTGTTGAGCCCACTAGGGGATCGGCTGTACTGGATTGGGTATTGTGTAATGAACCGGAGGTGATTAGAGAGATTGAGGTGAAGGAACCCTTAGGAGGCAGTGATCATAACATGATTGAGTTCACTGTGAAATTTGAAAAAGAGAAGCTGAAATCTGATGTGTGGGTATTTCGGTGGAGTAAAGGAAATTACAGTGGCACGAGAGAGGAACTGGCCAAAGTTGACTGGAAAGGGACACTGGCGGGAAGGTCGGCAGAGCAGCAGTGGCTGGAGTTTATGGGAGAAGTGAGGAAGGTGCAAGACAGGTATATTGCAAAAAAGAAGAAATTTTCGAACGGAAAAAGGATGCAACCGTGGCTGACAAGACAAGTCAAAGCCAAAGTTAAAGCAAAGGAGAGGGCATACAAGGAAGCAAGAATTGGTGGGAAGACAGAGGATTGGGAAGTTTTTAAAAGCTTACGAAAGAAAACTAAGAAGGTCATTAAGAGGGAAAAGATTAACTATGAAAGGAAGATAGCAAATAATATCAAAGAGGATACTAAATGTTTTTTCAAGTATATAAAGAGAAAAAGACAGGTGAGAGTAGATATACGACTGATAGAAAATGCTGCTAGAGAAATTGCAATGGGAATAAGGAGATGGCGGAGGAACTGAATGAGTATTTTGCACCAGTCTTCACTGAGGAAGACATTAGCAGTATACCGGACACTCAAGGGTGGCAGGGAAGAGAAGTGTGCGCAGTTACAATTACGACAGAGAAAGTACTCAGGAAGCTGAATAGTCTAACGGTAGATAAATCTCCTGGACCAGGTGGAATGCACCCTCGTGTTCTGAAGGAAATAGCTGTGGAGATTGCTGAGGCATTAGCGATGACCTTTCAAAAGTCGATAGGTTCTGGCATGGTTCCGGAGGACTGGAAGATTGCATATGTCACTCCGCTATTTAAGAAGGGGGCAAGGAAACAAAAAGGAAATTATAGACCTGTTAGCTTGACATCAGTGGTTGGGAAGTTGTTGGAGTCGACTGTCAAGGATGAGGTTACAGAGTACCTGGAGGCGTATGACAAGATAAGCAGAATTCAGCATGGATTCCTTAAAGGAAAATCCTGCCTGACAAACCTATTACAATTTTTTGAGGAAATTACAAGTAGGCTAGACAAGGCAGATGCAGTGGATGTTGTTTATTTGGATTTTCAGAAGGCCTTTGACAAGGTGCCACACATGAGGCTACTTAACAAGATAAGACCCCATGGAATTGTGGGAAAGTTACATACATGGATAGAGCGTTGGCTGATTAGCAGGAAACAGGGAGTGGGAATAAAGGGATCCTATTCTGGTTGGCTGCCGGTTACCAGTGGTTTTCCACAGGGGTCCATGTTGGGGCCGCTTCTTTTTACATTGTACATCAATGATTTGGATTATGGAATAGATGGCTTTGTGGTTAAGTTTGCTGATGATACAAAGATAGGTGGAGGGGCCAGTAGTGCTGAGGAAACAGAGAGTCTGCAGAGAGACTTGGATAGATTGGAAGAATGGGCAAAGAAGTGGCAAATGAAATACAATGTTGGAAAGTGTATGGTTATGCACTTTGGCAGAAGAAAGAAACGGGCAGACTATTACTTAAATGGGGAAAGAATTCAAAGTTCTGAGATGCAACAGGACTTGGGAGTCCTTGTACAGGATACCCTAAAGGTTAACCTCCAGGTTGAGTTGGTGGTGAAGAAGGCGAATGCAATGTTGGCATTCATTTCTAGAAGAATAGAGTATAGGAGCAGGGATGTGATGTTGAGGCTCTATAAGGTGCTGGTGAGACCTCACTTGGAGTACTGTGGGCAGTTTTGTTCTCCTTATTTAAGAAAGGATGTGCTGATGTTGGAGAAGGTACAGAGAGGATTCACTAGAATGATTCCGGGAATGAGAGGGTTAACATATGAGGACCGTTTGTCCACTCTTGGACTGTATACCTTGGAGTTTAGAAAAATGAGGGGAGACCTCGTAGAAACATTTCGAATGTTGAAAGGCATGGACAGAGTGGATGCGGCAAAGTTGTTTCCCATGATGGGGGAGTCTAGTACCAGAGGGCATGACTTAAGGATTGAAGGGCGCCCATTCAGAACAGAAATGCGAAGAAATTTTTTTAGCCAGAGTGTGGTAAATCTATGGAATTTGTTGCCACAGGCGGCAGTGGAGGCCAAGTCATTGGGTGTATTTAAGGCAGAGATTGATAGGTATCTGAGTATCCAGGGCATCAAAGGTTATGGTGTGAAGGCGGGGCAATGGGACTAAATGGGAGAATGGATCAGCTCATGATAAAATGGCGGAGCAGACTCGATGGGCCGAATGGCCGACTTCGGCTCCTTTGTCTTGCAGTCTTATGATCTTATGATGGGACTTTCGAGAGACTTTGAGATTTTTTACCGTGCCCATGGTCTGTTCTTATCAAATTACTGTATTGTTTTGCACTGTTGTAACTATATGTTATAATTATGTGTTTTTTTTCAGTTTTTCAGTCGGTTTGTCATGTGTTTCTGTGATATCATTCTGGAAAAACATTGTATCATATAATAATGCATGCATTATTAAATGACAATAAAAGAGGACTGCGTGTCCTCATAATCTAATCTAAACTTTTTGACAAAAGGTGCTGCAGATCTCTTACCTAAAGGAGAAATCACAAATGATCCATCAAAATAATTGTCCTATTTACTTGTTTACAATCTATATATAAAATTGTAATGTCATGCATCTCACAACTAATCATCACTCAGATAACCACAATATACTTACAGAAGAGCCAAAAGGATGAGGCAAGGTTATGAAAGGATGTAAAAAACAACTAATAATAGATTCTGTAATTCTAAATCAAGCCCCCAGGAAAAGCAGAAATCTTTCATGTTGTTATTTTGACTACCAAAAACCAATTGATTCTATACCATGCTCATGGTTAATAGAAGTTCTTGATCTATAAAACTTACACCAATACTTGTAAAATTTCTACATCTGAAAAGGCACTGGCATACTACAGTCACCCTATCTATTAACAATCATAAAAGAACAACCACTGCTACCAAACTAAACCAAGGCAACTCTCTAAGCAACACACATAAAAGTTGCTGGTGAACACAGCAGGCCAGGCAGCATCTTTAGGAAGAGGTGCAGTCGACGTTTCAGGTCGGGACCCTTCGTCAGGACTAACTGAAGGAAGAGAGAGTAAGGGATTTGAAAGTTGGAGGGGGAGGGGGAGATCCAAAATGATAGGAGAAGACAGGAGGGGGAGGGATGTTGCCAAGAGCTGGACAGGTGATAGGCAAAAGGGATACGAGAGGATCATGGGACAGGAGGTCCGGGAAGAAAGACAAGGTGGGGGGGGGACCCAGAGGATGGGCAAGGGGTATATTCAGAGGGACAGAGGGAAAAAAAGGAGAGTGAGAGAAAGAATGTGTATATAAAAATAAGTAACAGATGGGGTACGAGGGGGAGGTGGGGCCTTAGCGGAAGTTAGAGAAGTCGATGTTCATGCCATCAGGTTGGAGGCTACCCAGACGGAATATAAGGTGTTGTTTCTCCAACCTGAGTGTGGCTTCATCTTTACAGTAGAGGAGGCCGTGGATAGACATGTCAGAATGGGAATGGGATGTGGAATCAAAATGTGTGGCCACTGGGAGATCCTGCTTTCTCTGGCGGACAGAGCGTAGGTGTTCAGCAAAGCGGTCTCTAAGTCCTGGCTTCAAACCCTCTCCCTAAATTACTGAATTGGACAAAACTAGGGTATCAAATCAGAAGCAACCAAATTAATTACACCTTCACACCTCTATACATGCATGATTTGAAATTATACTTCATCAGTAAATCTAAAGCAATTAATTCAAAGCGTAGAACAATTTTCAAAAGAAAAACACAACAACTTTGGACCAGATAAGTGCAGAACATTAAAGATAAAGAGAGCTGCAATAGAGCTGGTGGAGTATAAAACAGATCAGCAGGATAGCATACAACCGATGGGTGAATATGAAACACATAAGAATTTGGGATATCACCAGGCAAAGAAAATAGATCACACCACGATAAAGGGAAAACTTTCGACAGAATTTACTTCAAGGCTAAGAAAAATCTGCCAAACAGAGCTCTGTAGCAAAAATATAACACAGGCAATAAACACTTCCGCTATATCCATATTAATATATTCATCTGGCATAACATCTTGGTCTGGAACTGATCTGGAAAATTTACAAAGAAAAATTAGAACTGAAATGACGAATTTTAGAGAACACTATGTACGCTCAGAGGCACATAGATTAACACTTCTTAGGAAGAAGAATAGCAGATACTTAAAAAAATGACGCATCAGTCAGAAAAATCTTTTAATGACAGAATTTAGCAGCCCAGGTGAGCATATGAAATTCTGACAAGAAAGGCACACCACTAATCTTAAAAGAAAGAACAACCTGACTGTAACTGTGAGTCTAAGCACAGCTCCAGTGCCATCCAAGTTTGCTGATGACACCACTGTTGTGGGCGGAATCAAAGGTGGTAATGAATCAGCAAACAAGAGGGAGATTGAAAATTTCATTGACAGAAAATTGAACCTCTCACTCAATGTCAGTGCAGTTGCAAAGAAAACTACTTCCTTAGGAGTCTGCTGAGATTTGGCATGACATCTAAAATTTTGACAAACTTCTGTAGACGTACAGTATATTGACTGGCTGCTTCCTGGGCTGGCATGGAAACACCAATGCCTTCGAACAGGAAGTTTTACAAAAGGTAGTGGATTCAGGCCAGTTTGTCATGTGTAAAATCCTCTCAACCTCTGAGAATATCTACATGAAACACTGTCATAGAAAAGCAGCATGCGTCATCAGAGATCCCCCACCACCCAGGTCATTCTCTCTCCTCACTGCTGCCATCAGGCGGCAGGTACAAGACCCCCATGACTCGCACGCTTCAAGAATGGTTTCTACCCCTCAACCATCAGGCTCTTGAATAAAAGGGAATGGCTACGCCCACTTGCCCCATCATTGAAGTGTTCCTACAACCAATTATTTCACTTTAAGTACTCTTTATCTTATTACCTCATGTTCTCGCTATTTATTGCTATTTATTTATATCTGCACTTGTGGTTTGTTGTCTTCTGCACACTTGTTGATCTCTCTTTGATCCTGTTATAGTTACTATTCTGTGGATTTGCTAAGTATGCCCACAAGAAAATGAATCTCAGGGTTGTGTATGCTGACGATAAATGCACAAAATACCAAGAAAAAACAGAAACAATCCAGCATATTACAGGACCCTGCAGCCATTTATCTGGTTACTTACACAGGCCCAGCCAAGTGGCAAACATCATTTACCAAAATCTTTCTTTAAAATACAAACTCATAAAAGGCACCACACCTTACTATAATTACACTCCTGATCCAGTTTTAAGGTCAAAGTCCTTCAAATTACGTGAGAACGGATCCATTATTACAGATAGGACAATCATAATAACCATCCAGATATAATATTACAAGATAAGCAAACAAGAACAACATACTTAGTAGATATAGCCATTCCAAACGCATATAACATACAGAAATCAATAAGTGAAAAACACTACAAATATGCGGAATTAAAAGGGGAAATTGAAAGACTAAGGAACATGAATGAGGTATACATTGTCCTCAAAGTACTAACTGCAACTGGTATCATTCCAAAGTCACTATACGATAGTATTAAACAAATAGACCTACATAGCAATTTATGACCTTCAGAAAGTCTTAATGAAAAACACCACTAGAATAGTCCAAAACTTACTAACAATTGAGAAATGAGTGTGCTTGGCTATGCCGTACCTCTGGCATGAGCTGAGAATATAAACAGATAAATAAATAAATATAGAACGATAGGTAGATAATGGAATAAATAAATAATACTGAGAATATGCATTCTAGAATCCTTGAAAGTGAGTCTAAAGGTTGTGGAATCAATTCAGAGTTGAGATGAGTGAAGTTATCCACAATGGTTCAGGAACCCGTTGATTGAAGGTAATAACTGTTTCTGAATCTAGGACATATGAGATCTAAGTTAACCACTGATCCTCAGGATTTTTTTTTAGCAGGGCCTCTGTTAATGAGCAACACACACAAAATGCTGGAGGAACTCAGCAGGCCAGGCAGCATCTATGGAAAAAAGTACAGTTGACGTTTCGGGCCGAAACCGTCTATTGATGAAATTTTTCCACTGATTAAAATAACTCAGCTGAGCTCAGAACATGAATCAACACATGGAATTATGATATTGTAGCCATTAGTGATACTTGGTTACAGGAAGGACAGGATTGGCAGTTCAATACTCTGGGGTTCAGTTGTTTTAGATCTGACAAGGTGGGAGGGATTAAAGAGGGAAGGGTGCTTTTACTTATCAGGGAAAATGTCATGGCAATGCTCAGTCAGGAGAGGCTGAAGAACTTGTCTAGTGAGACATTATGGGTGGAACTGAGGAATAAGAAAGGTATGACCACATTAATGAAGCTATATTATAGACCACCCAACAGTCCACAGGATTTAGAGGAACAAATTTGTAGAGAGATTGTAGACTGCTGCAAGAAACAAAGATTGTTATAGTTGGTGATTGTAACTTTCCATATATTGACTGGGAAACCCACACTGTAAAAGGATTAGATGGGATAGAGTTTTTTCAAATGTATTCAGGGAAGTTTCCTTTATGAGTACATAGAAGTCCCAACAAGAGGGTGTGTGATACTTGATCTCTTATTGGGGAATGAGACAGGGCAGGTGACAGAAATTTCTGGAGGGGAACACTTTACATTTAGTGATCATAATGTCATTAGTTTCCAGGTAAAAATGAAAAAGGATAGGTCTGGTCCTTGGGTAAAGATTCTAAATTGGAGAAAGGCCAATTTTGATGGTATTAGTAAAGATCTGGCAAGTGAGAACTGGGGCTATTTGCTGCCAAAGGTGTACTTGGTAAGAAGGAGGCCTTCCAAAGAGAAATTGTGAGAGTTCAAAACTTGTTGTGCCTGTCAGAATAACAGACAAGGATAACAGGTTTAGGGAACCTTGGTTTTCAAGAGATATTGACGCCCTGGTTAAGAAAAAAATGGAGGTGCGTAGCAGGTATAGACAGGTTAGGAACAAATGAGGTACTTGAGGAGTATAAGAAATGTAAGAGAACACTTCAGAAAGAAATCAGGAGAGCTAAAAGAAGGCATGGGGTTACCCTACCAGACGAGGTGAGGAGCATCCGAAGGACTTCTACAGATATTATATGTTAAGAGCAAAAGGAGTGCAAGGGACAACAGTGGTCCTCTGGAAGATCAGAATGGTAATCTCTTCATGGAATCAAAAGAGATAGGGGAGATCTTAAATAGGTAGTTCTGCACCTGTATTTACTCAGGAGTTGCACACAGCGTCAATGGAAGTGAGGCAAAGCAGCAGCAAGGTTATGGACCCTATACAGATTACAGAAGAGGTGGTGTTTGCTATTTGAGGCTAATTAGGGTGAATAAACCCCCAGGACTGACAAGGTGTTCCCTAAGACCCTGTGGGAGGCAAGTGCAGGAATTGCAGGGGTCCTAGCGGAGATATTTAAAATCATCCTTAGACACAGGTGAGGTACTGGAAGTTTGGAGGATAGCTAATATTGTTCCACTTTTTATGAAAGGCTCTAAGAATAAATCAGGAAATTATAGGCTGATGAGCCTGATGTTAGTAGTGAGCGAGTTATTGGAAGGTATTCTAAGTGATCCAGAGTATTTGGATAGATATGGACTGATTAGGTGTTAGTCTGCATGGCTTAGGTTGTGTCTAACCAATCTTACAGAGTTTTTTGAATAAGTTACCAGGAAACCTGATGAAAGCAAGGAAGTGTATGTTCTCCATGGACTTCAGCAAGGTATTTGACAAGGCCTGCATGGGAGGTTGGTCAAGAAGGTTCAGTCACTTGCCACTCAAGATGAGGTAATAAATTGGATGGGATATTGGCTTTGTGGGAGAAGCCAGAAAGTGGTAGTAGATAGTTGCCTCTCTGACTGGAAGCCTGTGACTAGTGGAGTGCCACAGGGATCAGTGCTGGGTCCATTGTAGTTAATCCTGTAAATCAATGATCTGGATGATAATGTGGTAAACTGGATCAGCAAATTTTCAGATGAAACCAAGATTGAGGGTGTAGTTGACAGCAAGGAAGCCTACCAAAGCTTGCAACACGATTTGGACCAGCTGGAGAAATGGGCTGAAAAATGGCAGATGGAATTTAATGCAGATAAATGTGAGGTGTTGCACTTTGGCAAGACCGACCAGGGTAGATCTCACAGGGTGAGAGATAGGGCACTGAGGAGAGCAGTAGAGCAAAAGAATCTGGGAATACAGGTCCATGATTCATTGAAAGTGACGGCACAATTAGGTAGGGTCAGAAAGAAATCTGTTGGCATATTGGCCTTCAAGTATTGAGTGCAGGAGATGGGATATTATGCTGAAGTTGTATAAGACATTGGTGAGGCCTTATGTCAAGTATTGTGTGCAGTTTTGGTCAGGAAAGATCTAAATAAGATTGAAAGAGTACAGAGGAAATTTACATGGATATTGCAGGGACTGGAGGAACTGAGTTATAAGGAAAGATTGAAAAGGTTAGAACTTTATTCCCCAGAATGTAGAAGATTGAAGGGAGATTTGACAGAGGTATTCAAAATTATGAAGGTATAGATAAGGTAAATGCAAGCAGGCATTTTCCACTGATGTTGGGTGAGACTAAAACTAGAGGTCATGGGGTAAGGGTGAAAGGTGAAATGTTTAAGGGGAACATGAGGGAAACTTCTTCACTCAGAGGATAGTGAGACTGTGGAATGAGCTGCCACGCTAGTGGTGGATGCAATTTCGATTTCAAAGTTTAAGTGAAGTTTGGATAGGTACATGGAGAGGAGTATGGAGGGTGATTGTCTTGGTGCCGGTTGATGGGCTAGGTAGTTCAAATGTTTTGGCATGGACTAGACGGCCAAATGGCCTGTTCCTGCACTGTAGTTTTCTGTGACTCTATAACCTCCCTATTTAAGTACCCTCCTCCAGCCCTACGCTCTTAGATATATGTTCTCCCATAAATCTGTTGTTTTACACATTCCTGATATGAATTGCTCCATCAATGTGTGCTTTCAACTGAGACTCTGCTTTTCTCACCATCATTATCTCTATTTCTACTTCATTTTCCTCTAATCATTTTCCTAACACCTACCTCCTCAACCATGTCTTTGGGTATCTGCACCAATATTAGTTGGAGTCATACAGCGCTACAGTATATAAACAGCCCTGCTGGCCCATCTGGTCCATGCTGTACTGTTATTCGGCCTAGTCACATCAACCTGCACCTGGATCTTAGTCCTCCCTACCCCTCCGGCCCATGGACTTATCCAAACTTTACTTCAATGTTGAAATCAAGCTTGCATCCTCCACATCCTCTGGCAGCTCGTTCAATGGACTTTTTGTTGCCACATTATTCATCGCATTTTACATCTGTCATTAAATGAAACACGAACAAGGGAAGTTCCACAGTGTTGTTGGTGGTGTAGCCACAACTTACTTATTGCATCTGAAATTTGGGTTTAAGCTCCATAAACTGGCAAATAGGGAGACATCTGAATTAGAGCGCATGGGGTTTCATTTCTGAGATTAGGCACCATTATTAATGATACGCTCCGTGAACTGTGAACAGGAGAGAAGGCAGATAGCTCAGCTTCAATTAAGTCATATTTGATCAACTTAAGCCTCTACAGCATCTGCTTTTGTCTTTGAGGAGCTTCCATTTGGTGGATCCCTGCCCTGTGATTCATTCAGAACACAGAATGGAAAACACCGAAGATGAAGAGATTTAAGTAATGGGTGCTAAGTTGCAATGCCCTAGTTGAGGACATGTTTTGTTGTATTTCTACTGCTACGCTGTGGGGTATTTTTACTTTAGCAGTTTTCTGCAAACATGGTGTGTTCTGTTAGTTAAGCTTCATAGACTAGTGATTTGGCTTCAGCTGAGATAAGGAGAGTTTGCGTAGCTTAGGACTGTTGGGTCAGCTAATTGGGTTTGTTTGGGAATGTGCTGTAACATTCTCCCCAGTGGGATGACATGGAATATTCCAGAGAGCTGGGCAGGATCAGATTTCTGAAGGACCGTTGACTGGTTTGGGTTCTTTTGTTAGGAGATGTGGAGAAGAGCATAAGGGAGGATACTCAGAGGATCCCACCCCAGGGGGAGACCCTATTGTAAGATATGTCTTGTGTAGACAAATGGTTCAAAGGAAGAAGTGCCGATACTCCTGCGTTAGCCTCTATGTTCGAAATAGTCTTTGAGGGAAGTTCGAACTGTGGCTGGTGTCTTTCACACAGACTGGGGTTCAGCGGCTGAGTCATCAAATCGAAGCACCCAGCCACTCCAGAAATGAGCTCCAATGTTTATGTGCACATTTAGACTGGTATAACTGTAATGGGTCCTTTTCTTTTTTTTCCCCTATTAACTGTTCGTTAAAGTTGAAATATCTATATATATATATATATGCACCCACTTAAATTTTATGCTGGTGTAAGGTCTGTTATTTCCTGGTGAATGATAACTTTGCATGGGGCAGCACTTACACAGCTTTTACCACAACTTTCGTTCCCTCATTGGAAAATCCCAACTTCCGTAATGGGTTGAACCTGAATCATACCACACCTAGATGTATGTTGCTTATTGAAGATGGCCTTCTCACCGTTACCCATGCAATGCTGAGTCACATGGCTGTTAGGCAGAGTCAGCTAATGAGCCAAGTTTGTTATGAGCCATGGTGAGAGGATTACTCAGTGAAACCACTTTCCAATGGAGAGAAAAGAACCAACCAGCACTCTGAAAGACAGGACAATGTAAGCACATATGACTAAATAGGAAGCATAATGAGGCTAATTAAGATTCAATAAAAAATATTAATTACTTATTATTCAAAAACGATGAACTGACACTGGAAAGCTTTCCAATTTCACTCTGTACTGAACCAGATTTTCTCCCCCAAAACACTGGGCAATACTTTACAGGGAAATGTTGAGGAGATCTGTGCGCAATTGCCAACATTTCTTATGTGCCAGTTAACAGCATGTGTTCTATTTCCATACATGAGTGCATAATTGAGGAAGTCTTCAAATTCTTGGCAGCTGCTCCTTGTGTTTTCCTTGACAATGTTCTGGTTCCAGATTCCTCATGGATTCAAGCAGCGTGACACAGGAAGATGCCCATCCCTTTTCGCACTGATGCTGAGAATCTGCACAAACAATGTTTTCCAGATCCACCTCCATTTTCAATGGAGTAGATTGTCTTTGAAGAATGAAGATTGTTGCTAATTGCTTAGGAACTTGTTCCCATTTGGAAGCTTGAAACAGGTGATATAGCATCAAAAGCACGTTCTACCTCTCTTCCAAATTTCAATTATACTGAAATGAATGGAAATGGCTTTTGGAAAGGTAATGAAACATAGCCACTTCTACTTAGAGAGTCTAGCACTACCAGACTTTTACATTTATTTTAAATTATTTGAGTCTGTTTGAATACTTCGAAGTATACTGAGTTTTTAAAAACTTAAATCTTAAAGATAAATAGCATTTTAACATTTTCACTGACTTGATTAAATCTTAATAATCAATTTGAGTTTGAATGTCTCTAAATGTCAGAATGTGCCTCAATCACATCAAAAATCTCAAAATTCATGTTACGTTGATGAGTTGCAGAGCAATTTTGTGCCTATTTCTTGGTAAGAGTGGGAACATTTTATGTTCAGTCAGGAGCAAGATTTGCATTGGTTTGGTAAGTAATAGGTGTTGTTCACCCTCAGAATTTTCATAGATTCTGAAGGCTCAGAAGCAACGTTCCTTTCTTGTGCCTTTAAAATTAAGATTATCTTTATCATTCATTCATCGAAACATACAGTGAAATGCCTCATTTGCATCAAATCAGACCTAGAAGGACTATGCTGGGTAGCCCACAGGAGTTGCCATGGTTCTGGAGTCAACTTAGCATGCCCACAACTCACAAACCCTAACCATACAGTACGTCTTTGGATTGTGGAGGAAACCCAGGCAGTCACAGGGAGAACGTACAAACTCCTTACAGGCAGCAGCAGGAATCGAACCTGATCTTACAGCTGCTGCCGTAAAGCATTGCTACACTACTGTGCCAACCTCAATCACTTTTCTGCATTCCTGGGTCTTGACTCATGTCATGAAAGACCGATGCAAGAGGAGAGATTGGGTCAATTTCAGGGGATGCTCACTGGAGTTTGGAGGAACGTCTGACAAGACCAAACAGACGCAGTGTAGGGTGGACATTCCTTATGATTGGCTGCCTCAAGGTACGTGATAAACCACTTCGTGCTAAGATCGGTAGAAATTGTTCCATCTTAAGTGTGGGGTGAGCCTATGGAATTCTCCACCAGAAAAGACAATGAAGATCAAGAAACTAAATATTTTCAAGAAGGAGAAAAGTATATTTCTGGCATTTGAGGGAAATGAGAGGACAGATTAACAAGTTGGGTAATCAAATCCTTCTTCTACATTTTATGCTTCCATATTTCCATTTACCTGGACCAAGCACTTCTCTTCGTGGATAACACTGGTGTAAAACTGAAGCTTATCAGACTCCACATAACAGGAAATGAAAATCAAACGAAAATGCAGATGCTGGAAACCTGAAACAAAAACAAAGAGACCATGTTAACTGTGTTCTCTCTCCACACTTGACCTAAAATAGAAATATAGATCTGTGCATCATGGGAGCAGGTCCTTTGGTCCATCGTATCTGCATCAATTAATGATGACCATCTAACAAATCCCATCTTCATCTTCCTGCACTATCAGTCCATCCCTGCCCATCTGTTTAAGTGCTTATTAAATATGGCTATCATTACAGATGTTGCGCCCATGAACCAGTCTTATCCTTAGACATAATCATCTTAAAATTTAAATAATTATGATTGTTATTTCCAAAATGCTCCTGACAGTGTTTTCAATGCTTTTTGGTCCCATTGGAAGACAGGCTGTAGTTTATGTTTCTGGAAAGATCAATATCTACATGGACTCCGCTTCCACAATTCAGGATTTGCTTTCATTTGTGGCCTCACAAAACACTTGATCAAGACTGACCACTGAATAGCAGTAAAGCACTATCACTTTAAGCATCAGAAGCTCAGGATGGCTCCAGTCTACAGTGGCTGATACTTGCAATGCTGCACAAATTGCATTAAAAAGGTTACTGACGCTCTCCACTCCAAAAGCCCAAACCATGAGAGCACGAGACACAGGAGCGTAATTAAAGCATTTGGCCCATTGAGTCTGATGATGGTTGATTTATTTTCCCCAATCAACCCCATTCTACTGCCTCCTTACTGTAACATTTGATGCCTTTATCAATTTACACATTAAATGTGCCCAATAACTTGGCCTACACTGCCATCTGTGCCAATGAATTCCACAGATTCACCACTCTTCAACCTCCCCGAACTTCATCTTCATTTCCACTAGCCAACTGGAGCAGGCAGACCAGGCACTGAAATATGTTTCCCTTGTAGACTTTCAGAAACAGCCATTTATTGACTACTCTCCTGGTATTATGAATACCTCTCTGGCAATTTCCTGCAGGACCAGGCTGTGGGAAGCATTTGATGCTCTCTTGAAGAGCAGACATCAAGTGTAGTTGATATGATCCACCACCATATCGAAGTCCATGTCAAGACACCCGGGACCAAAGTTCTAACCTCCAGTAGCATTGCAAAGCTGCGTAAAAGGAAACAACCCTCTCCAGTGGCTGTAAGAGGACTGGAAGTGTTCTGCACTTGTGACTTTAAGGGATCTGTAATGAGTTTTGAACTGCCTCCTACGTACTAATAACTGTGTGAAATTCAACAGGAGCTTTCATTCATATTCATATTTTTTAACAGCACTGCCAAATAAAA